>NW_009631181.1:0-14443 GCF_000690535.1 Cariama cristata | reverse complement strand
AAACGGGAGCTCGTTGCCTTCACAAGGGCAGCCCCTCGGTATAACCGAAGAGCGGGATGGGCTGCTGTCCCGCCCTGCCCAGGGTGCGAAGGCGGCTCTGGGGGGCAACGTGCGAGGCATGCCCGGAGCCGTGGCGATTGAGAGAACGAAATAATTCACTGGGCAGGTGGGGTGGTGTCAGCTGCGCGGTGCTGAGCCGGGAAAGTCTTGGGTGGCGCGTGCTGGTGCCAGCGATGGGGGAAACTTTAGGAGAGAGGTTCTGGAAACTCAATATAGGTTATTACGGAGAGGGCCAAGGTAGGGCTTCTACAGTTTCTCCAGTCGTACGTGCTCGTCCGCTTTAGCAGAAAGAACCGGTTCTCGTGTCAACGGAGGAGCTGCTGCGTAAGGGCAAAGCTCCCCAGTGGCAAGGCAAAGGACAAGTTGCTACCAGTAACAGAAGAAACTGTAGAGTAAAGCTTTGTCCGCAGCAGCGTACCTTCTTGCTGTGTTTTAAAAAGCACTGTGATTCACTGTCGTTCACTCCAGCCTAAGTGGCTACTCTTAGCAAAGGTTCCCTATTACTAGCACAGGCCCATTACTAATGGAAACAGTACAGCTGTGTAACAGAATGCTGAAAAATAAAGCATTTCCATGCTTGTCTATTATTGTCTAAAAGAAAGCATTTCCCATATTTGTCCTTTATTAAAAACCCCAATGTTTTTATCATATCAGAATAGCTGACTATATTCTACTCCATTCAGAACTTAAACTAAATTGTAGAAGATCATTTTTGAAGAGCTACAAATGTTTTAGTTAGTCCCCATGGTTTGCAAGGCATTGGTCTGCTTTTCAGCGAAACGTCATTATTGTGATAAAACACATCACTACAGCATACACGAGATGGATTAGGGCCATTCAGCTGACGTATCTCAACAAGGAATGGACAATGAGAAGCAGATATCTACTGGGCATCCGTATTTGAACTGATACCGTGCTACATTTTTGGATGGATTAGGTAAGTAAATGACAAGCTGATCTCATTAAAGGCACCGTGTTTTGGTATAAACAAACCCAATGCATACAGTTTGAGAACAACCAAAAACATTGTGTGTTCCTGTCTTCTGGAAAGCAGTAGGTCAGGAGAGCGCCCCGAAGGTCATGTTAGCCGAGGACGCTGAATGTTCCAGCAAGCGGACCGTACCCCCGGGTGTAGCAACACAGAAGTTTTGTGCTGTTTCCTCAAAACCACAGGTTCTTCCCTCAGCCCTCTTGTGTCAGTCTGCCGAAACACCTGCAGGGTTCAGAGTACTTTTGAGTCACCACAAGTTTCCACCAAAAAAACCCCACTGTGATTTGGACAAGAGCAGTTGATAAGAACAGACCGTTTCCTACAAACTGGAATCACTGCCTTTTGGTCATGTCTTTTACGGACGAGGCGCATGAAGGGGTTTTACCTTCTACGTGTAGCATCGCTGAGATTGTTTCTCGAATGAGGCGTACCGTTCCTGCGGGCGTATTTTTAAAACACTGTTCACAAACACGAGATTGTGCAGAGAGGAGTCACAAAAGTGATTCCAGTGCTAGAGAAGATGCTGCACAATACAATACGTGATCAGAGACCTGAATTCAATAAGCTTAGTTTATCGACAGATGAAAAGTGAACTGATTACACTGTCTTAATCCCTTCATGTGGAAAAATGAACTGGTCTATGAAAAATATGTAGGTATTTTTCCAGGCCTTGTGAACATAGCCAGCATGGAAATCCCAGACATGTTGGATTGCATGCACAGGCGGTTCAATATTTCCCAGACATGCCAGACCTACCAGTCATGTACTGTACTGATGTGCAGTATACTCAATGCACAAAGAATTCATTGGACCTACTGTGCCTGTTTGCTTGTGTGGGAACGAACAAAGCAGCGCTAGAAGCAGTACAAAAACAGATGAAGAGGAAAGCTACGGACAGCTTAGATAAGAATGTTGTAGGGCCCTGAGAAAAAGAGAGCAAACTTTTGAGCTGCCTGCCAAACGAGAGAGGCTTCAGCTGTGAATGGGATTAGTACCCTGCTTCATATGCTGTTTACCCAGTGATAGCCGCGTGTAAGGGAGCAAAATACAGAAATGTATAGAGAGCAAGGACCAAAATTTAGGATTCTTGTCTCCTCACGCCTTGCCCTTTAGGTACAAGTCACAAACTGCTCGTGCATATGCTTGTGTTTCCCTTTTCTGGCCCCAGGAATCGAAATACTTCATTGCACCGTGGCACAGATTCAGCTTTTGGAAAGGTAGAGAATGCTCCTGCCCCAAACCTGAGAAGAGTCCGTAGGGGCGATTTCCTTGGAAATCAGCAACTCCGACACCTGACGACTTCACAGGGAGAGTGAATACTCCTGCTTTCCCCAGCAAGAAGCACTGAAGGATCCTCACAGGGAAATTCACTTGCCCCTGCTTCTTGCTGCCGCTTGATTCATCAAGGGGTCTAGTGATCCAAATAGCTCAGGAGTAAGTAGATTCAGCTACTGAAGTGAAATCCAGCTCTTAATTTCCCCTAGAAACAGGTTAGTAAATACTGCTAAATCCAACTGTGGGAGGAAGAAAGGCATTCTGATAAACAGGCTGTAGCAGCTGAAATTTCCTGGGCTTGTTTTCCTGTAATGTTAGTGTTGTATTGAAGCCACATTTAGGCTGGATGAAGTTGCAGCAGTAATCGAGCGGAGCTGTATGGCTTTCTTGGTCATCACGTAATGTGGAGCTTTTGCAAAACCACACAGTGCTATGAGAAAACTACCACCCCCTTCACTAATTCCTCGGTCCTGTACTACTGGTCCCTTCCTACTGGTAAATCTCCCCATGTGAAAAATTGGCGTTCGGCTTAAATCTCCTGGTAAGTCTGTTGTTCACAGTAATGACAACTGAAATACGGAGTTCGTTTTATGACATAGGTGAAGATAACATTTATTCTATTGAAAATAAAAACATCTCCCCCCTCCCCGCAACACCAGGTACAATATCAAAATGTCTTCATTTCAATTCAAAAGATTGTTTCCACTGTGCTGATATATACTTGGTAACTCCTTGTGCATCTCTGAATTTTGGGAACATCGGTTATTTTAACACCAAAGTTGTACTTTTTTTCTACGCCAGTGTTTTGTTTCTTTTCTGTGCCTCATTGTGCCTTTGTTGCACATTAAATTCCTTTTTTATTCTTTCGTCCGTAAGATCATTTGTGTCTCCTTTGTAGCAGCCTCTTGACATAAACTCTTTCGTAAACAGGTTATACACATGAGCAATCTCTACTCCCAGATAGAAAGGATCAAGATGAAACCTGCCACTGCTACAAGCAGTGCCGAATCAGTCTGAAACACATGAGAATAATTTCTCTCTTCTTCACAGAGATATCATGGACTTATTACATTAGTAGCTGCAAGGCGTTTCAAAACCCTTAAATGGAAAGCGGTAGGAAACTGGGAAAGCGAATAAGAGAATTCATTTTAATGGAAACAATATTTTTAATAATTGTTTTGAACCAGTTCTCAATAAATAAATAGCCCATCAGGTAGTCTCTCTTGGTTTTTTTCAGCCCTATAAGCTTTTCCTCTCAGTTGAATCTCTAGCTTGGGACAGCTCAGTAGTTCAAAATTTAAGTCTGGAATAACTAACAGGCAGAATTGTTTGTAGCTTTTTCCTAATACATCTTTGATTGCTCATGGAAGTAAAAGGTCCTGCTTTTTTAATGGCCTCAGAGTAACTGCATAAGCAATTTAAAAAGACAATTGCATGACTAATTTACTTGCGCATGCTTTTTCACACATTAAGAAACTATGCATTAATAAAAATTATAAATAAGTAAGCTCTAAATGAATAGGACTGGCCATTTATAGGTGAAGTTCTTCACATTGCACTGAAATCACTGAAATCGTGGTGCATTCTACCTAAAGATTTTTTCAGATCTGAACATTTTATAATATATATATATATCTATATCTTAAAAATTACAAGGTTAAAGAACTAGGGAGTCAATATCTATTTAAGGCTATCTACCAGGAGCATATCAGGAGAAATAACTGCTATATCTAGAAATGCAATTTTATATTTAAATTGATAAGACTCAAGGTCACGCTGGTTTTAGCTTCTTTAGCACAAAGAAAACATTTTTAACGAATAAGCACAGTTAGCAAGGAAAGACAATTTGCTGTCAGTTTACAAAAGAAAAGTAGAAGTCTTTTAAACTGGTATGTCATTCTAGGGATTATATGCGTTTTTATTGCAGAAAATCTGGCCACCAGAAAAGTAGGTGGATTAGATCAGCGTCTACAATTCTCTTCATAGTGCTGCATACTGATAAGATTTTTAAATGTTAAAACATAAAACTGAAAATGCTGTGTTTATTTCGCTGCAATCTGCCGTGTATCAGTAACTGCAGTATAAGTTAGGTGAAATCAGATAGGACGAGGGATACGCTGGATGTGATCTAAAATTTGTCCTAGCTAATTCCCTAGATTAGTATGTCCAAGAGAAGTTCATAGAGTTCTAGGCAAGGGTCTTCCTATTCAGAACATGGTTTTGAACTCTTGAAGGAAAAGCATGAGAGGCTGAAGTTGATAGGTGAAGACCAAGCTGGTGGGTAGCTGATTATCAGGGTAAGTCAGGCCCTCGCTGTAATACTCCCTGTTTCAGTTCAAACTCATCGGAACTTGACCGAGCTTCAACCTCTTCAGATAACTGATTCAAATTGGGACAAAATGGCTTGTCCTCTGCTTTGCAGCTGAATCAAGCGCTAAAAGGAAGGTTGTCTAATGATGAGTGAATGGCAACCGTATTCAGAGACCACTGAAAAAAGATTTTTCCGTTAACAACATTAATGACAATGAAGAGCTCCCATTTCTCTTTTTCTGGGAGGATTACACCTGTAAAACATCTCCAAAACCCCTGTGAGTTTCCTGACAATGTTTTCTGTAACTTTTTTCAGGCAGCGTTGTGTATTCTGGCTGTATTCTGACTGCTGGAACTCACAGATGCCGGGGTTATTAAGACAATCTCAACCTGGCCCTTTACTTATTTAGCAAATTAAAACTATTTTTGATGTCTTTATTAAAGCTTTCATTCCAAGAAATCACAGAGTATTTACAGTGTGTTTTTTTTCTAGCTCTTTCTAGATTTTAATGCTGATAAACCTAACTGGCCATAAAAGCCACCTACCCCTACTGACTTGCTTCCGTTTGTGTCTATGATCAGCTTCTTGATTTCTGCAAATGATGATGTGGGTTAGCAAAAATGTTTCGGACAAAGTCAAAGGCTGTTCTGATTACTGCAACTTCATGCATGGCAAATTAAGAAGTTTGCCTTCTGATATCTACCAAGTACATTGAGGAAATCAGATTTTGCTAGTTCATCCATCCATCCTAGGAAGCTGATGTTGCTTATGAGAGTAAAGCAGAGACATTTTCCCAAAGTAAACCAGTATTTCTATAAATTGCTTGAGCTTCTTTATTTCTCGTGATGGACAGTAAATAGCCAGCCTAACTGTTCAGCTTTTTAACAGCTTGGTTAGAACTATGCACAACTTGGAAACTATTTGCAAAGTCCGTATGTCTAAAGTTACTGTGGTGTGGTCACAGAGAGAGAAAAAGGTTGATATAAATCAGCATTCATATCAATTATTTGGTCTGTGTTAGTTTTTATAACATCTTAGGGCAAAAGAAGGGAGTACTTTATTTTTTCAAGCGTATCTAGGTCTTACTTATTCATTGTTGGGTTTTTTTCTGTTAATTTTTTCTTATTGATGTTGTGATATTAGTTGGCCTCCCATGGCTGATTTCAATAGCAATATCTATTTGCTAACATCTGGGTTTTTCCTTTACCTAATTAGAAATATGGTGACTCATCTTGTAAATTGCTAAGTGGAGTGACAGACTTTGCAAGCCTGGATTTCATTGTAAGCTTCAACAAACGTGAACGCACTCAGCCTCTATCAGAAGATACTCAACATCATGCAAGATCCTACACCTTTTCTTTCAGTCCACAGAGAGACATGTTCAGTAGATTTCCTGGTCCAGCTTGGCCTAAGTGGAGTGACAGACTTTGCAAGACTGGATTTCATTGTAAGCTTCAACAAACGTGAACGCACTCAGCCTCTATCAGAAGATACTCAACATCATGCAAGATCCTACATCCTACACCTTTTCTTTCAGTCCGCAGAGAGACATGTTCAGTAGATTTCCTGGTCCAGCTTGGCCGAAAGAAGCAAACGGATGTTGCTGTATACCCAGTGTTTTGAACAGCATTTATCTTTTCGAGTGTGAACTTGGAATCTTAAGTTTAGGGCCTCGGTGGGGGTTAAGGAAAGAAGCGGGAGGGTAAAACGGCTTGCTTCTTATAACAAGGGCAGCGATCCAGTTAGGAAGCGAATACAGCATCTCCTCCTTCTTGAAACATTTCTGCCTCACAACGTTAACATTTCGCATAAAGTTGGGAAAATGATGGTGAGAGGAAACAAGCCCTGAACAGCAGAGAAGCCGCAGCAATAAGAAAGAGGGGAAGGAAGATGGTTTCATTAGTATGGACTGGAGAGACCAGGCGGACAAGGAAGTTTTCTCAAGCCAGGGGAAAGACGGGATGGATGCGATTATGGGGAATAGCATCCTACCATTGGTAGGAACTTGCAAGATATTGGCAGTTTCCTAGACATTTCAAGTTCTATCACTTCCTAACAATAAAACAATAAGAACACAAGGCAACATCAGTATTATTCTCCCAGTCCTTCCCTCTTAATAGACAGGAGATTAATGTCAACAGCCTACTAAGTCATCCTCTTTAAAGCAGAAAGGTTCTTCTCTCATGAAATCTTCAGGTTGTCATTGCTGTTGAGCTGAAGTAGATCCCTCATTCTAGGAAATCCCTTATTTCTGGGATCGTGTTAAAGCAGAAGTTCCCCTCTCCTCTCCTAGCTAGTTGGTCTAGCCCCCGCAGCTGATTACAGCCTTTCATAACCTGCCACCAGGTTAACTTGGCTCTAGACTGCGTAGGTAGAGTTTAGCATGCTTTAACTCATAATAGTGAGTTTATTTATCAAAGAGACTTGCTAAGGTTTAATATACTTAATGTGTTCTTTTGAGTGCTTGACTGACATATTTTTGCCTTTTTGCATTTTTGTTATTAATAAGTAATATTTTTTTTCTTAAGAAAAGAAGATACAGGGAGTTTAGGTGACAAATTTGGAAAAGAGGTTAATCGGCTCTCACAAGCCAATCTTTGAATTCTACCAGAAACACCGCTACAGGGCTCCTGTTATTTTACAGCAGTGAAGCTATTAGAGTTTTCTTACTTAGTAATAAGGAAAAAGATTTGCTGTGATGCTTTGTCTGCTTAACTCTTCACAGCAATGCAGACTAGCAGTAAAAACTTACTTTCCCTGGCCAGTTAATCTGGTCCTAGAGGTGATTTTCCATTACTAGATTTGCAAACAGCAAGCAGATCACGCCTGTGAGTATCATACAGGACATACAGAGCCTTTTCACACCCTATCCTAGCTACAGTCCGTCATGGGGAAGCGTAGCACTGTCACCATCTTGACTTGAGTTTTAGAAACGTTCTTCTCGGCCTTTGGCTGGACCTCATGGTCAGACTGAGACTAGAGTGCTGTTCCAGTCCTCTTGTCATCCTGCTCTTTGTAGCACGTTTTCGGAGGGTAAAACAACTGGCAGCAGGATGTAACCAGAGCCCGGGTCCTTCCTACACCTTCTGAATCCATTTTTAGATCCAGCAGCAAGCAAGGGCAAAAGCATCTCAAGCCACCTTCCTTTCTTTGGTCATCCAATACAGGCTTTAGCAGATGGAGCTCCCAATATATTAGTTTTTTTTAGTAACATTTTCCTGTCTTTCAACTTACAGGTTTTTGTTTGTTTGTTTTCTTTTCTTTCAAACAAGAAAGAATATTCCTTGATTCCACTCAAGTGATGCGATTGGAATCATGTGATATGTTTTATAGAGAACCTTTCAGAATGAATACAAACAAAATATACAAATGTACTCTTTTTTTAATTTTTAAAGTTCTGTAGGTATTAATTCTCAATATAACAACTTTGAGGTACAATTAAACTTTAAAAATATGAAAAAGATAAAGTATTTTTAATTCTGTACCTGAAGCTTAAAAATTATAATTATGCAGTATTTCAAGTCCACCTGGTTATTTCTGTCGCAAATTATTGCATAGTATCTTTGATCTTTTACATTTATTGTAAGAAAAGAAGGTCTTAGTAGCCCTACACTGAAAGCTACAGTTAAAGGTGTATTTACTCACAGTTGAGGTTGAAGCAGGAAGCACCTCATCTGGAAAATTTAAAGAAATAAGAATAAGAAATTAAGAGAAAAAAGGCTTACACATTCCTTTCTACCTTCATACTTTCTAGAGTGCTGTTAAAAATGAGCTGTAGTACTTCACAAAGCTTCTGTCTGCATTCACCACAGAAACCAAAAGGGAACATAAACCCCAACTTTACATTTCCACTTTGATTTATGAAATGTTGATAATGGTCTGGTATGGTCTCAGCTGATCAACTCATCTGCCTTCCTAAACTGGCAAAGACATTTCCCTTAATGCTGCTGAGGTTTTCTGGTTTAGTCGAAGTTGTTACAGCTGCTTTTTTAGCCAGCGCCTTCCAGAGCTAAAAGCCGGAATCAGTATAACTTCTGCTGAAAAAGTTATATCTTGCTCTTTGTGGAGGAGTTACCATAAAACTCTTCAATTTGTCAGAAAATTCCCCAGTGAGTTATACATCTACTTAATAGTTATCATTAGCAAACATATCAGTAGACCTTTCCTAACGCCATCTAAACGGCAGGAGACAGCATTTAGCAGCTCGTCTGTATTGGAGATTTTGGCTTTGTCATAGAAGGGAATGAGGGATACGTGGGAATTTTAGATAGCAGCTAGAAGTAGTGAAAACTGATATTTTTCCTTTTAGTGTAGAAAATCATCTCTCCGAGTTTCTAGGGTATTAGGAAAGTCTTTTTTTTGATTGTTATGTTTTTCTTTGTATTAATGGATAAGCCAGGGCAGATTTGTCATCCGTGTCTCTGGGTTCAGGCTGGTGAGTAGAGAAACATACAACAAAGTGAAAATGTGTTGGTGCAGAAGAGGACTCAAAGTAATTTAGGTTTTTTTTTTTTTTTTCTTTTTACAAAATAGGCAAAGAAAAGTGAAAATTATCAGAAGGAATACTCCTTGGACATTTATTGTTCTCTCTGTATCAATTAATTTTTCCAGATCACCATGAATAATTCAAATAGCCATCTTAGTTTATATTCCATGCTTTGTCTTTTTGCTATTTAATTGCGATTTTTAATAAGTGAGATTTAAAGCTTAAGTGTGACAAAAAGAGTATTGGTTTAACTATGGCTGTCTGATGAACATTTTTAATGGAAAAATCTGCATTTGGCTTGCTCCTAAACCCCACTGAAGCTAACTTTTCATTACAAGAACTTTATACACATAACTGGAGGACTAAACACCTACTGAAACAGATAGAAACGCTCTAATTAACTTCATAAAGTTCTAGCTAATAATTACTTATGTGAAATACATGTATCTTTAATCAACTATGATTCTGATTTTTCCTTTCTTCTGAACTTTGAGATAATAAACTTGGCTTTTTTGTAGGCACAGAAGCAATGTGCAAGGCTGTACTGCTTCCTTTCACTCTAAATCTAACTGGTCTCAGAATTTTTGTACATATATATTAATAATTTAGCTGGACTGTAACCATGACAATATTGATAGCATATGTAGAATAAATAGGACACAAGGCTGCTTACTCAGGAAGAGTCAACATTTAGAATATTATCCGGATATTTGCAATTCTCAGGTGTGAACTAGACATTAGTTATTAATATTGTTTCTAATATTAGAAGCTATTAGAGGTTAATTTTTTTTATTTGTTCTTTTCCCATTATACATTTATCTATCAATAGTCTAATGCATTTAATGGTCATGACATGTATAAAAGGTTAAACCTGACAGTTGTCCTTTAAATTAGATCCCTTTAAATGCCAAAGTGTACCTCTTTATTTAAACCTTCTGCTGGGGAGAATATTCATTGGGGAATTGTGTTGACTTGATCTCAGATTCTTCTCAGGGTGTTGTGTTTAAGCCCATTCCGAGCAGTCAGGGCTGATTTTCCACTTCCTGGGACCTCACTGCAAAGCATTTCATATCTGATAACGAAATATTGGATTCGATTGCAACCGTATTATCTGAAATTATTATTTGGAGTTCAAATCAGAGCAATCAGGTGCCCCGTCTTTTGCAAAACTTCCCATTCATTCCAAAATACTATTTCATTTGTGCCTGTTTTCTGAACCACTTTCCTGTGTTTTATAATACAGAGCTTTCACTCATTTCGATCAATACAAAGGTGCAACATAAAATGAGCTTTCGCGATAATGTAGGGACAGCGCAGGTGACTGCCGTCACTTGTTGTTCCAGGTATTCCAGATGAGTCAGACGAGAGCTCAAGTTCTAGGTGTGCTGGCAATTTCTGTCAGGTGGGACAGATTATTGATGACCTTTACTGCTGGGTAAAACCTAAAGGCAATCAGAAATTGTCAATATAATGTTGGATGAAGGGGGGCAGAGAAAGGGTTCTTTGGTAGTCCTACAACTCCATTTGTGCTTCTTTCACAGCTACACTGTGTGCAGAACACTTCCTTTCTCTTTATTACTGTTGTTAGAACAACAAAAAAATTGCCAGTATCTTTAAAAATCACATTGAAGTGGCCAATGTTAACGTAGTCAAGCTGCTGTTTCTAAATCTACATTTATTTGTAGGTCTTCCTGCAAGATATATGATGGTAAAAACTACACCGTTAAAAGATCCCAAATACTGAAAAATCAGCAAATACAAATAAAAATAATCTCAACCTAAAATAAGGAAAAGGAGATCATTTCTATGGGCCACTAACTTCAAGAATGGCTATTTTCTGTTACAACTGCGTGTTAGTTGTAACTCTGTGTTGCTTTAAATGCAACTAGAGCCAGTGCTGTAGAAGGAAGAGGAGGGCCGGTCATCATTGCATCATAGTGGTAAGACGTCACAGGGAGGTTGGTACCTGGTAATTCTGTACAGCTTGGGTAGCACAGCTACCTTCACGCTTCAGGGTACCACTGGCCCCTTGTCTCATCTTTCAGGTACTGGGACCTTTTCAGGAAAACACCTGCAAATCCTTCTTTAATAAGCTGGAACTCCTCTGTGGCCTAAGGGAGTTCCTTACCAAATCCAGACAAAATCTCTGTAAGGCGCAGGGAAGCGTGCTGTGTAAAGCAAAGGAAACCTGGGCGTTTAGGGGAGCTATCTGTAAGCTGACTTTGCAGCCCTAAGACACTTCTCACCTGCATGAATATTCTGCCTGCAGCCTCCTCAACTTTCTTTGGCATCCTGGCTTGAATTGCTCCTCTTCTCTTCTCTTCTCTTCTCTTCTCTTCTCTTCTCTTCTCTTCTCTTCTCTTCTCTTCTCTTCTCTTCTCTTCTCTTCTCTTCTCTTCTCTTCTTTTTCCTTTTTCCTTTTTCCTTTTTTCATCCCCTTCCCCTTTCTTTTCCTCTTTCTTCCTAAAAGTGGACTATTACAAAGAGGTTTGCGATAGGCAAGTTTAAAAGCACACAATTCTACAGGTTCCATGGAGTTGTAGCTATCTGTGTTCACATGGTCCTGTGAAATTGAAACTGCATTTATATTGAACCTGGGAAAAAAAACCTCTGCAAAATATTTCTGTATTTTGGATATTTAAGAGAGCTCACTTCTTGTTTGAGGTAACTCTGCTATGTTATATGTAAGTTCCCCCAAAGGTTTTGGGAATTATTTGAAGCACTGTCTTTGTGCTTTACCACGCCAGCTACGACTGTCCCAGGAACTTTAACTAACAGCCACAGCCACTACAAATTCTGTAGGGCAGCAGAGTTCTTCCTACACCTTCATATCTTTGAAATTAATTTCCTTTTCAATTTTGACAGATCACAAGTTTTGTTAGTCTCAGAAGGCAATGAAAAAAGTGAACTGCATTTTCCATCCCGAGGTGGAAACCTAGCCTAGACTCTCAATGCAGTCTTTGCAAAGTACAAGGATTTAACTGTGCTTTCATAAAAAAAGTGTAGCCTTAGTAGAGAAACTGAGGTAATAGACAAAGGAAGTAGTAGTAAAGGAAGAAAGTCCACTAGTTCAGAACAGAGACTGAAGATACAGCATCCTCCACCACCAAATACGTAACACAAAAAAGATGGAGAATGAATGTTGCCCGTTGGTGAAAGCGGTACTTAATAGACTAAATCTTCTTTTCACATGAATTTACCTGTATCACATCAGTGAACAACAGCATATTCTGTCTGGGGAAAAACAGACATCTTATGACATGCATTAAAATTTAGTATTAATTAAAATAATTTGTTCAAATACCACTTTTTGTATGAAGCACATTTTGTAATAGATAACATAATTAAATTATCCAGATTCTGGCAAATAAAAGCATATGTGCTCAACAGATGACATTTTTAGTTTAAATCTCTTCATTTTATACAATAGCAAATGGCAGCAAATGCAAGAATAACATTCTTCTAAGACACGGAAGGTATGGCAGCAGCGATAATACTGCACCTCGGTGACCATCCACCTACGTCAGCAAACGTCGGCTGGAAATCTGAAGGACAATGAGACCATTTTCATACTCCCAGAAATGCAGATGAGACAGCTGAATATCTTTACATGTATCCAAATGTGCACCACGTGATCACGTGGATTCTTGACAAGTCAACTAACTGTTATGAAATTCAGTCAGAAAACAGAAAATGAATTATTTAATACAGTCTGAAAGAGTTTTTCTTCGAAGGGTGACACTCATTTCTGGTGCATTACACAAAGAACCTTGCTTGAGGGGCAAAGGCTCTGAGAGGGTTTTGTGGTTTCTTTTTCTGTTTGTTTATTTTTGGGTTTGGGTTTTGGGGTTGGTTTTTTTTTTTTTTTGGTTCAGCTGTGAAACCAATTGCACAGACAATAAGGCTATTTGAATATTTTTATTTCTTGTCACCAAAATTAAAATCCAGAAAATTGAATGGAACCCAATTCCGCCAGACGGGGGAAGTCTTATTTTTGATCCTCCAAAGCTGAAGTGTCTTGGTAGCATTTAGTCATGAATTTTACCATTTCTAAAGTGTTTCAGGTTTCAGGTGATCACACTGATAAAAGTCAGGGAGATGGAGAATTAGATTCCTAGTGGTATTACTGACAGGGCTTCTCTTCGTATCAGACAGCCCAGGAAGGTGGGAAATGGTGAGGAGATCCTTTCTCTACCTGAGAGGACCTGAACCTCTATTGTCCTCCTTCCCGAGCAGCACTTCCACAGCACAGCATAGACCACTCTGGGCAGATCCTCAGTCTCTCCAGTTCTGGGCTCCCCAGTTCAAGAGAGACAAGGAACTACTGGAGAGAGCCCAGTGGAGGGCAACAAAGATGATGAGGGGACTGGAGCATCTCCCTGATGAGCAAAGGCTGAGGGCACTGGGTCTGCCCAGCCTGGAGAAGAGCAGACTGAGAGGGGATCTCATCGATGCTTATAAATCCCTTAAGGGGGGGTGTCAAGGGGATGGGGTCAGACTCTTGTCAGTGGTGCCCAGCGACAGGTTAAGGGGCAACGGGCACAAACCGAAACTCAGGCAGTTCCACCTGAACAGGAGGAAGAACTTCTGTACTGTGAGGGTGGCCGAGCCCTGGCACAGGCTGCCCAGAGAGGCTGGGGGGGCTCCCTCTCTGGGGATAGTCAAAACCCACCTTGTGCAGCTGCTGTAGGTGACCCTGCTTTGGCAGGGGTTGGACTGGGGGATCTCCAGAGGACCCTGCCAGCCCCCACCAGTCCGTGGTTCTGTGACAATGTTTGAGCCCAGATGTTTCATGTCTTGGCCAGCCACCAGCCACTATATTCTCTGTATACCTCCCTTTTTCTAAATAGACCTCTCATGATGAACAGCATCAATTAAAGACATCGAGAAAGCCCTGCTCATAGTGGATTAAAGAATAGTGAGGGGATAGTGCAACTCTTCAGGAATACTATTTCAAAACTTCTCAAGAAGTTGGAGTGCAGCATGCATCTCCCGTTTCTCATCTGGATGATCTAACTACAGAGAGTAGCCCTTCTTTTCTTTGACTTTTTTCCTGGTTTGGCTAAAACAGGACTATTTCTCCTTTCAGTAGATTTTTTTCCTTCAGTTAAGTTTTTTCTAAGTAACTGCACTTTCTGAGGCTAGCTACATGTTTTTCAGCAAGTGTCTAGTTTCAGACTTGATAACGCTTGATGTTTATAGTTGCTACTGAAGGTAACGGTGGGACTGGTATGTAGAAAGGCCCACGTTTATACTTATTCCTATGGGAATCAAGGTCACTGGTGGCCTTCTTTTGTTAAACAACTGAAAAGATGTAAAA
>NW_009631180.1:511-731 GCF_000690535.1 Cariama cristata | reverse complement strand
CATGAACAGGGACACGTAGGCCCTGGGGGACACGCTCAGGGCCACCGCCTGCCACCCCCCCGGGGTACGGGGGGGGCTCTTGTCCCCACAGACCCCCCGTCCCTCCCCAAAGTCCCTGTCCCCAAGGTCCCCATCCCGAGGGTCCTTTGTCACTGTCCTCAACCGTCTTGTCCCCACAGACCCCCGTCCCCAGGGTCCCTGCCACCATCCTCGAGGGCAT
>NW_009631180.1:0-296 GCF_000690535.1 Cariama cristata | reverse complement strand
GACAGTCCCTGTCCCCAGGGTCCCTTTCTCAGGGTCCCTTGTCCCCACAGACCCCGTCCCCAGTGTCCCTGTCACCATCCTTGAGGGTCTTGCCTGTCCCCAAGGTCCTTGTCCCCACAGACCCCGTCCCCAAAGTCCCTGTCCCCAGGTCCCTTGTCCCCAAAGACCCCATCCCTCTCATCAAGGTCTTGTCACCACAGTCCGTGTCCCCAGGGTCCCTTTCTCAGCGTCCCTTGTCCCCACAGACCCCCTCCCCAATGTCTCTTGTCCCCACAGACCCTGTCCCCAAGGTCCCT
>NW_009631179.1:6727-7800 GCF_000690535.1 Cariama cristata | reverse complement strand
CAGCCTCCGTGCCCCCGGTGAGCCCTTGGGGAGCGTCGTCGAGGGTGCCCGACCTCCAGCCCTGCAGCTGGGCCAGCTCTGCTATAGTTCACAGGCCATCACTCCTGTGCAACTGTGACTTCTGCCTGAAATGCAAATTTAATTTGGTTACTTATAATATCCATAATGAAGGAACGCGCTCACATGCACACTCAAGCGGGGAGGCTTTCTGCACGGCACAGAAATGCCGTACGAGCATTTCCCCTGTGAGAGGGTTCTCGGTGTGGGACTGTGGACTGCAGGATGGGGCACAATAACTCACGCCATGATACTGAGCTGGGTTTCCCAAGAATGGAGCCTTCATTTGTCGCGCGCTGTCAGAAAACTTTTAATAACTTGCTTGTCTCTCACCCTCTAACTCTCCACATCAAAACGGAGGCGGCTGTTGTTTACCCGTGCTAGGGCTCTGCGCTGTCTGGTACTTTTGCCCTTGGCCAAAGTTGCTCCAGAAGATTACGATCTGTGTTTTGGGCTTTGACCTCAGCCAGAAGTGTCTAGTCTTGCCCCTACCAGCTGCGTGCTGTGGGAAGCGGCAGCTGGGTGGATGTCGGCAGTTGCTGCTCTTTTCCTGCCTCGGAACATCAGAGCTCTGTGGGAGAGACTGGCAGAGATCCTCGTCTTCTGAAAATCTCTCTGTGAACCCCCAGTACCTGTAGTCTCCACAACAGGAAAGTTTTGAGCGATATTGCTGGAGCGCAGAAGCACGTTTGCCTGTCGATATGACAGAGTAAACATCTTGAGTGAGGTCTGAGAGGGACCTTTGGGGCAGAGCAGTGGGGTTAGAAATTTGTAGGGCACCTTGGGTTATGGCAGGACAAACGGGAAGGAACTGCTGTCAAATTTAGTAGGAGGGGGGCTAAAGACAGTAAAGCCTTATCTGTGCCCATGACACGGGTGATGCTGTTCTTCTCCTTGGGAAGTCGCTTCCTATGGCTCAGTGCTCTGCTGTGGAAGAGCAGTAGCTCAGGTTTTATTCCCTCTGAGTGATCGAGAGGGATCCTGTCACGCAGGAGGGCAGCCGGGCTCATCAGCCG
>NW_009631179.1:0-6610 GCF_000690535.1 Cariama cristata | reverse complement strand
GGCGGCGGACCGGCAGCCCCGGCCCGGGAGGCGGTTGTTTACTCCGGGGAGGCCGGAACGAGGAAGCGAGGGAGCCTGGCTCCATCTTTTCCTGCATCCCGAGCCAAGGAGCAGCCAGGCAGATCCAAGACAGGGTGGGGTTTGCTGGGTGTCTTCTGGAAGAGGACTGTTTCTGTCTTGTCTTGTGTGCGAAGGACTTGCCCGTACAGGCGGAGTTGCCCCAAATAACTCCTGGGGTGGGGGGGGACCGACTATTTTATCCCAGGAGAGGAGGAACGAGGCGTTCTTGTTTAATGTGCTCTTCTGGGACATGACAGATGCCTCGTCCACATGCTGCCGCTTGAGAATCGCTGGGCTGGAGCAATCCCATCAGCAGCCAAACCCCGATGGAGCCACTGCCGAGCCAGGGCTGTGGTGGCGGAGCGGGGCGAGGCGGGGCCCCGTCCCTCCTCCCAGTTACATCATGGGCAGCCGAGTTGTTGTTCAGCTTCGACACTCAATTCCTGTTCCCACAGCCGTTGTCAGTACGTGGGAGCTGAAATCCTGATAGGTTGTGTCCTAGGAAAGCCCTGAAACTGCGTTAAACAACAAACAAAATATAGAGACGGCTGCTCCGTAACTGGGCACCTGAAGACTTACTTTTTTTATATCTATCTATCTATCTATATATCTGTAAGCTCCTTTTTTTCCACAGCTGGAGTTACTGTGCTCTGGTGGCACACACCCCGCAGCCAGCTGGCTCCAGACCTGCCTTACTGCTCCATCCACGCCCCAGAGTGAAGGAGCGAGGGGACTCCCAGCTGAGGCTGCTGGAGAAGAAAGCCGGCTGTGCATACGCCTTTGCTGCAGCTGTGTTTTTTCTTACCAGAGTTAGTTGTTTGTAGCCGTTGTAACTTATCACGCTTGCGCCTCTAGTCTTGCTTTTGATTCCCCCCTTACACGGGAAGGGAAGGTGCTTGTTTCCTCAGCCTCTTCTTCCTTCATTTTCTGCTAGTGTTAGAGGCAGTTGTGGAACAAATTGAAACTACAGTTGCTTGTGGCTGAGTGCCTTCCCCCCCTCAGGCTGTAGGGCTACATGTTTTGGAGGAAAAAGCCCACCCTTTTTTGCAACTAGTTACAGATCATGCTTTCAGAAAAGGCTGGCGGAGCTGTCACACTCCCCAGAAGTGATGGAAATACTCAAATGCCCCAAAAGTGATACAAAAGCACCGGGTTTTGTTTGTAGCCTGACGTGTTGCTCCCCAACAGGATGGAGACAAGTTCTGGAGAATGCCAGAGTGCTACATTCGTGGCAGCACGATTAAATACCTGCGTATCCCCGATGAAATAATTGACATGGTGAAAGAAGAGGTGGTGTCCAAGGGCAGAGGCCGTGGTGGGATGCAACAGCAGAAGCAACAGAAGGGCCGTGGTGTTGGAGGTGCTGGACGAGGTAATGATCCTGTTTCTTTTTCAGCTCAGAGAGGGGTGAGCGGGATCCCTGCCTTTAAATTTCACCTCTTGTGCAAGGAATGGCTCTTGCTTCTCAGCTTTAAACCCGGGACTCTGTGTCTGGGAGAAGTTGGAGCCGCTCCTGTGCAAGATCTAGTCCAGCGAGTGCGTTGCCTTGCTTGTAGGGCAGCCTCTGCCAAAGAATAGAAAGGATTCGTGCCAGGGATATGCCTCCCTCATTACTGGGGTTGGGCAGGAGCTTAAGAGAGTCTGAACTTGACTGTTTCTACCCCTCCTGGCTAGTTCGGTAGCGTGGCCCTACAAAACTGGTGTCTGTTAGCTTAGCAAGGCAGGGAGGGAAACAAATGGCTATTCTCTTTGAAAATAGACTGGGCTCTGACCATGGCAGTGATAGAAAAACGTCATCTTTTCTCCCATTATAATGGGACTTTTGATCTCCTGACTTGTTGATTTATTTTTTTTTTTTTTTTTAAAATATCTGAGGGTTTGTGTTCCCTCCTGCTTGACGTGAATAATTCATATTTCTGATAAAAGGGGAGGTTACCACTTAGGAAGAAATAGGTCACCAAAACAACTCTTCCTTCCCTGTCCCACTTCACAGGGTTAGGTGATCTCGGAGCACTTCAGCTGGGGGATATGCTGCTCTTTTCTCCCCAAACTGTCCCGCTGGCGGCCCAAGAGCTGTTTCTCTCCTTTGCTGCTCACCCATCCTGCCACATCTTTGCGATTCGCTTTGTGGTCACCTCGCTGGGCCCCAGTGTTGTTCTCAGTACAGGCTTAGCCTGCAGTAGGAGCCTAAAATCCTGAGTGCGCTCACTTGCTACAACAAAATTGGCTTTGGCCCAGGAAATCTTAAGTTTTAAAAGGAGCCCTGAGGACTGAGACACTGATGGGCGAAGTCTCTCTGCGGAGCACCCTTAACGAGCCGCCTGCTTGTTCTGACTATGCAAGGAATCCTGGTAGGACAGCTGGGATCTACCTGGGGCCATCACACCACGCTGGGACGCACGACGTGCAGCATCTCCAACTCCCAGGGACTTCTGGAGAAAAAAAAAAACTGCGATTTTTGCTGCCCGTGCTACCTCCTGGAAGCTCTGAGCATGCAAAAGTGACCTTTACAAATCTGAAGGCCCCTTTATTTTTCCTCCTTCCCTTTTCAGTGTCCAAAGCACTTGGCATAACAGTTTTTTTGGATATGGTTATTTGGACAAACATTTTAGCTGAAATATTTTCTCTGCTGTGGAAATACCCACCTTGTGAGCTGAGCTCTGTTTGAGGTGGAGTTCCCTGCTGTTTTGATGTGCAGCTTAAATTCGCTGATGGAATATTTTAAAGGGAAGCTTCGGCATTTGCTAATGAGCTAAAGGTTTGGCTCTCATTACTGAGACATGAAGGGAGGAGGAAAAAAAACAAAAAAGCAGGACAATTTTGTTGAGAGGCCGGCAGGCAGAAGTAAGGCTATAATTGTGCACACAGTTGAAAGGATTATTGTTTCTGACACTGTGGTAATCCTTCGTCTTTTACTTCTCGGCTTGCCAAATTCAGAAGTACGGCAGTCTTTGCTCAGCTTCGCTGGGAGCAGCCGGAGCCCTGCGAGCATCCCAAGCACTGCAGGGTTCGGAGCAATTTTATTTTTTTTTATGCCTCTGGTTTAGGCACGTCTCCTCGATGAAGCAACCAGAGCAGAGGGCTCTAGAGAAGCTCTTCTGCATGGTGCCCGGACTGGGTCTCCTTGGGGTTCTGCCTTTTGTGCGGAGGTGGCTGGCAGGGGGGATCCACAGTTCCTTTATCACTTGCACACCAAGATAAAAATTACTGCCTAGAATTGCTTTCTGTTTGGGGTGAATCTGAGCAGGGAAGGGAAGGGCAGGGATGGGCTCAGCAGCTCCCAGGACAAAGAGTCGCAGCTCTCGAGTACGAGGATGCTCGTACGCCTGCAGCGGCTCACGCCGCAACCTCCCGGTTCCTGCTGCCGCCCCGGCAGCGTGCCGTACCCCGTGCCCTCCCTGGTGCGGTGATTGCTCTGTCCAGCAGCGAGGCGGTGACAGGAATGTATTTTCTGTTTTGAGCTGAGCAGTCTTCAAACCAAGTCACCCCCTTCGTTGCTTTTGGTTTGCCCTTACAGCTTTCAGGGGACACGGTATAACCTGCTCATCCTGCTGGATTTAAAATGTGGTATCGCTTCCTTGGTTCCATTTTTCAGAAGAAGTTAACTTCAATTTATGATGATAGCACAGCTAGCGAGAGGGCACGTTAACGCACCGGGGAGGTACCGCTGAACTTGCTGGCAAGGGGGGATGAGTTTATGCACCTTGTAAATACAGGGTCTGGAACTGACAAGGGAGAAATCTAAAAGTCCCATTTCTGCTTCTAAGGCTAGAAAATAAGTGTGCGTTTGGGTAAAACATAAATAACTGTAAAGCTCTCAGCGGTTCGGAGACATTGCTGGCTTATGGTGATGCTGTTACATCCGTGCTCTTTCTTTCCGCCCCGTAGGTGTGTTTGGTGGCCGTGGCCGAGGAATACCAGGCAGTGGAAGAGGCCAGCAGGAAAAAAAGCCAGGCAGACAATCAGCAAAGCAATGAGAGGCTGCCTGCACCCTGGCCGGGGACAGTGCTGCGATGCCGTTTGGTCTTTATCACCTCAGGATTGCCATGTGTTCAAAAGCGTTACCTTTCTACTCTTCCGTCGGTTGATCAGTGCCCAAATCGTGTAGTTCGGAAGCCCCTCGCAATTTAATCTGGTAAAGTGGAGTTATTCGCTCCTTGTAGTCAGCAAGTCATTGGAAATATTTAAAAAATCGTTCATGGTTAAGGACGTAAGTTCTGCCTTCTCCTGAGAGTGAAAACACTATTTAATTTTTCAGGGTCACCAGGTTTAATTTAAAAGATTATCCTGTAACAGTGGTATAAGAATGAAGGCGAACACTTTCTGGATTATTTGGTTTTTTTTTTTTTATACTTGAAACTTGGGAAACTTTGTTGCATTTGTAACAGATGTGAGTGTTTTGGTTTAAAAACAGTGAACTTGAGGATATTGTATCTTTACATGAGTAGTTTTAAGGATTTGGGTTTTTTTAAAAAAAACAACAAACTTTTAGGCTACTGCTTGTCTTCTGTTTCTGGCCAGTCAGTTCTGTCTCTTTCCTGTGGCTTAAAGGAGAATTTGGGATGAACATTGCATTGGCCTTCAAGGGTTGTTTTCAAGAGAGCTCTGTGATGAATGAGGGTTTCCCAATTAGTGTATTACTAATTTGACTTCAGATTAGAAGTTTCCTTTAAAGGAAAGGGTTTTCTGTGTTTTCTTGCGGAAGGCTGGTGTGCCCCTTACTCTTCATGGGTTGGTTTTCGTTTTTTTTTTTCCTGAAAAACAACCAAGCTGTTCAGTTGATTTATTTTTCCCCCACTTTGAAAACTCTCTCCCCCATGCCTGTGACACAAAATCCTGAACTCTGATGATATTTCTCAAGCTTATTTCTTCTGGTACCTAGTGATTGACTTCAGTAGATGTACTTGTCATTTCCTTTTCCAGTCACTGATTATCTTTCTTTGGGGACACAGACCAGCGTGTGAGCCTGTCCCTCCTGTAGGCTGAGAAAGCTCCTGTGAACTCCCAGGTCGGGTCGCTCCACTCTTCCATCCCACGGGTGCGCAGGGTCCCACGAGCAAAACGCACCCACAAAATATCCTGGCTGATCTGAACTGAATGGCTGCATGGGGGGACAGGGGGAAGAAAGAGGCTCTGGCCGTGCCTCAGCCCCCTGAATGGATGAAATAGCTTAATTTTAGGGGAAAAGCTGAGACTATGACTTGTTCTGAACAGTTTTTTGTTTTGGTTTGTTGGGTTTTTTTTTACAACTGATTCCCGTATTGAAGCCTACTCTCTGCCATCATCACTGTATTGAAAAGGAGTAAAGAACATGCTTTTATATATACTTATTTTTTTAATGTTTATAGAACTTGTGCGCAGTGGTGAGTAGGAATAAATCGCCAACCTCTACAAAACGACTGCCGCTCTCTGTCTGCAACGGCGCTGAGCTCTGCCTGACCCCGTGTGCGCTCCCACAGCCGGCCGGCTTCGCCTAAACCCTTGCTCGGGCCCTTGTATAAGTAATAAATCCCCAAGCAGATGGGCTAAACCTTTGGTTTCTAACAGCAGCCGCATGTTCTCCGCAGCTGCTTTTCCTCGGCGAGGCGTTAACCGGCAGCGTTGGCACTCGATCCCCATCCTGGGCGAGCCGGCTTCTGCCAAGGAGCCAATTCCAGGCAATGGGAATGGGGCACATGTGTCCTCCCTCCTGGCAACTTGGTCTCGACGTAAACACCCGTGTGTCATTTTAACAAATCCCAGGCTGAGCCCTGTGTCAGACTTTCCCTTCCCAACCTGCTCCCTCCCTTTCGAGTCCCTCCAGCCGCAGAAACACCCTGTGTTACAGCTGCCCCGGTGAAAAAGGAAACGACCGCGGCGCTGTCTGGATTTAAGGTCTGTTCTGGCCAGATAAATCTTCACCGCAACAATGGGACCTTTGGCTTTGGCACAGGGTCGAGTCCTCCAAGTACGCCTTATCTCCTGGCAAAGCTCTGGGGTCAGGCATTGGAGCTCGTTAAGTTCTGCTTTCGTTTAATTACAACCACGGGCTTTAGCAGCCTTCCCCGCTTGCCTCCCCGCTTCCTTTTTCCATCTCTGTAGGAATATTTTTTGTCCCAAGCCGCGGCGCAGCCCCTGTGAGGACAACTGGCCCCACATGGCAGCAGGTTGAGTGGAAGATGGCTCAGTGTAAGAGTGGCATCAAGCCTGGGCGTTGATAACGACGCTCGTCTGTGGCTTTGGGCCGTTCTGCCCCAAAACGGGGCGTCTGGGGCTGTCGTGTGCTCCAACCCAGCCCCATGGGGGTGTGCAGGGATGCGAGGTTGGGCTGCAAAACAAAACAAAACAAAACAAAAAAACACAAAAACAGGGAGGAGCAAGATAAAAGCAACAACCAGAGAGAAGGAAAAAGGTCTGAGCCTTGCTGCTGGCGTGGGTGGGTGTACGCAGCCTGGCAGGGCGAACGTGGCCTGGCCGGAAAGACGGGCTGGGTTTTGAGGGGGGACACCCAGCAAAGGCCACCGTGGAAACCCTCCCTGCTCCCTTCCCCTGACATTTTCGTGGCGGGCCC
>NW_009631178.1:14509-14740 GCF_000690535.1 Cariama cristata | reverse complement strand
TCTGTGCCCTTTCCCCACCACCCAGTCGGGGGCCGGTCGGTCCCAGGGCCGGAGAGCCGGGTGCTGGGCTCCAGGCAGCCACTGCAAACCAATAAATACTCCCACAGGAAGGGGCTGGTTCAATTCGGCGTCATTTCATCCCGCTCCCCGCGGGCAGGAGGGAGAAGGAGGCAGCCGGGACTGGGGGAGGGCTCCGGCTCCCCATAACCAAGGTAGGAGGCCAAGGAGGAA
>NW_009631178.1:0-14164 GCF_000690535.1 Cariama cristata | reverse complement strand
CAGGGCAGCGAGCGCTGGGGGCTGCTCTGTGCTCCAGCAGTGCCACCGTCCTCAAGGGATGAATTGGGCGAGGAAAAGGAAAATACAAATCCATGACAACTCGAGCCGGGAGCAGCCAGGCCTCCGGCGTGCTGGGCTCCCAACCCTGGCCAGTCCGGCAGCGCTTCCCCTGCTCTCCCTCGCAGGCAGGAATTGGCCTCATCGGGGAAAAATTGAAATGGAGCATTTGCTATAAATACCACTAATCCCCTGTGCTGGGGGGAGCGCGGCGCAGATGGGGGCCAGCAGCACACAGTGCCGGGGGAAGCCGCACGCTAGAAATTAGTTTAAATCCCAGCACTTCACCCAGCCAGAGAAATCCTGGGCTGCTCCAGCTGATGCTCCTGGACCTCCTCCTCTCGGGGTGCACCCCAACAATTACACGTTGAGCTTTGCCCCTAAAGCAGCTCCATGCCAGGGGTTTGTCCCGCTTTGTCCCACCTCTGCGTCCCCTCTGCTGTCGGTGCAGCCCTGGGCGAGTGCAGGACGGGGGTCCCGCTGCACCCCGGTGGGGAGCGGAGACTGGGAGAGCAGGAGGGTGCGGGGAACACAGCGGGAGCCCCGATAGCTCCAGGCACAGCACCCTGAGCAACCAGCAGCACGATGGGGGGGGCCCACCACAGACGGAGGAGCCCCCAGCTCTGTCCTTGGGCCAGTGCCCTGCTCCGTGCGCTGGGGAGAGCAGGATGGATGCCCTGGCTGCTGCCAACCCTCGCAGCTCTGCACCGCAGTCAGTGCCCAAGCGCTGTCGGGCAGAGCGAGCCCACACCAGCCAGCCTTTCAGCAAGCGTTTAACCTGCAGACGTCCCTTCCTGCTGCCTGGGGAGAGATGCACAAGCCCGAGGCACAGCCAGAGCTGGGGCCTTGCTGCCTGGGCTGGGCTCCCCCAGCCTCAGGACTTCTCCTCTTGGGTTTGGGCTACGCTTCCACACTAACCGCTTCGTGGTCCCTTTGTCCGATCTCACCGGTGTCAACTGCTCCGTCCCAGGCAAAGCCAGGACAAGCCGTGCGTGGGGAAAGGGGTTGCTCCAACAGCAGGGTGCTCCACACCACCTAATAAACTTGCTGTTAGATGGCAACAGCGTCTTTACTTCTCACCTTCTACAAGCGCGTCTGGCGCACGGCTGAGCTCAGACACACAACACGGCCTGCAGCCACCACCAGCCTCCCAAGCGACCTCCCAAGACTGGAGACGAGACCCCTCATCCTACAGACAGAAGCGGGGGAAGGAGCCAGGAGAACCCTGCCCCATCATTTCAGGGTGCACTCAAGCCCTCCAAGGACTCAGTTCTGCCTGATGAGCCCCCGGCTTAATGCAGGAGGCTTAATTCCCAACTGCCACAGTTCTAACTGATCATAACGTTATCATTTAGCAAACAATAACTCACCTCTGTTGAACGAAATGAGTTATCATTTAGCAAACGATAACCCACCTCTGTTCCTCTCCAAACCCCACCCAACTCCACCCAGGGCCTCTCTTCCCCTCTGCAGGAATGAACACACCCGTGGCACAGCGCCAGCTAATAATACAGAAATTTTCTTTTTTATTATTAATGCGGAATGTTATGCTGGTCCTGCTGGTGTCCTGCAGAAATCAGTCCCGTGTCCCAGCTCAGACGTGCTGCCAGCCACCTTCCCCGACAGAGACACATAAAACCAGCCAGTCAGGTTTGTGTTTTTCTTTTTTTTTTTTCTCAAAAGAGAAAATTTGCCTCAAAACCTGCCAGAGGGATCTGCAGTGCACGGTCCAAAGGTTTCGAGCTCACAGTCTGAAAATCCCTCTGGTTTCTTGTGCCTTTTTAAAAAAAAACAGGAGACAAAAACATAAAAGCAAAATGGGGACTGAGACTGCCCTAGCTTAAAAAAAAGACGGTAATTTTCATGCATGTTTTAAAAAGAGAAAGGGCAGGGTCTCAGAGTAACAAGAGCAGAGAGAGAGAAGGCAGCCAGGCCTACAGGGGAAACCGCTGCACGCTCCTGATCCCACTTCAAAAAGAAGGTGGTGAAAGAAGGACGCGTACACCCATGCACACGCCTGTGCACACTCACCCCCCCACACACGCAGGGAGACTTTTTAAGAGAAATTATCTCCCTCTTGGGGCTTGCGGATCCAGCTGCCGTAGCCCATCTCTTCCAGCGTGCTGAAGAAGCATTGCTTGGCTTCCTGGTACGCTGTGGCTGCCTCCTTAGCATCCGAGTACACCGAGAGGTTCTGCAGCTCTTTGCAGTTGTTCTTGGCACACAACTGCTGGAATAGGGCGAACATTTTCCTCTTGGACACACGAGACACCTCCAGCTTTGGTCTGAGAAGGAAGACAAAGGCAGCAATGAAGGACATGACACTCCAAAGAGCAAAGAGGAGCAGGGGGCTTGGGGAAAAACCCAAAATGGGACGCCTGTGAGATTTCTTGGCTCAGCAGGGCTCTGTAGTAGGGGCCGGGCAATATTTTGTTTTACTTCAAGAGTGCTCGCTCACGTCAGGTTGGAATTCCTCTCCCCAACCCTCCCCACACCTAAGGTGCTGTAAGAGCGCAGAGCGTACTCGTGACTTCAGAGCTGCCCCCCTTTCCCCAAACAAAAAAGCAGCGTCAGGAAAGGCTCTTCTTACCCATCTACCTTCCCTTTCGTGCCATCCAAGACTTCAACTTCGCTTTCATCAGCAAGGCACCAATTCACCGAAGACTCCTTTGTCTTGCCCGTCTGCCTTGCAGAGTCGTATACGCTGACTCGCCCAACCTGCGTAAGAGACAAAAGGGTTTCTTAACACCCGTCCTGCTGTGTGAGCTCCCTGCTAAGGGGAGCCTCTTGCCTCTTCCATCCCCTGCAGGCAGGGGTTCAGCTCATCCCAAACTCCTGACAGCAGGAAGCACTGGGTTTTCACCAAGCTGAAGGCTACGGGGGTGACCTTGATCTCCCTTTCCCCAGACCAAGTCATGGCCAGTAACCCCCAGACACTGTGGGACAACACAAAGGGGACAGGTTTCTGGCCATTAATCCCTTACTCTGGCTGGAGAACTTCTGCCAGGTGACCCCCCCCGCCTCAGAGCACCGCGGGGAGCCCCGAACCCAAGGGCAGAGGTGGAAGAGGGGACAGAAAAAGAGGTGCCAAGCCCTCAGTACCTCAGGATGGTTAATGTGATACGGAGCTCGGAGATTTTCCTGCAGCGCATTCCCATCCCTTGCCACGCGGCAGCAGATCGCACGTGTTAAATGACCCTGACTGTACAAGTAACCTGTGAAGACAGACGTGAAGGCATTAGGCAACAGGAATGGCACAGGCTACGGACAGGCCGAACCCCAAGAATCACAGCGCTTCTCACAAACTCCAGAAAGCTCGCGGCCATGTGGATCAGCAACAGCTACGTGTACCCTAGATGTCTAAGATGAAGGTTTATAGACTGCAACACTTCTCACTGAAGACACAAACAGGGAATTTTTCTCTCACTCTCCTAGATCACATGTGCCTTCTAAAAAAAAAAATCAAGAACCTTGGAGAAAATCCCACTCCACCCACAGCATAAAATCCACAAACTCCCTTTTCACTTCCAAACAGCACAGCTCTGCCAAGAACGACGTTTCGGTCTGTTACTCCTACAGCCTCCACAAACAAGCTTTTCCATCACTCGGGGAAGGGAGGTTATTTGTCGCTGCAGCCCAGTTCTAGGGAGCGGGGCAGCACATCCAGCCCAGCCCAGAAAGGACAGCGGGTCTCATACCAAGTGTAACAGAGCTGAGATAAACTGGCTCTATGAAGTGTGACAGCAATGCTCCTTGCAAGCCAAGTACATTCCAGCGTAAGATTTTGTCACTGCAGGACATGGTTCGTAACCGCTCCCCGTGCTGGATCCCATCCCACGTGGGCACAATGTCACTCGACTCCACAGGAATGGTACCTTCCCCTGCACAAGAGAAGAAAGGTTTTCTGTAGAGTCAGGTATCATATAAATCAAAACTCCACCAGCAACTGCACAAGAAAGCATCTTCTGTACCCAGGCATGGAGTGACCTCTGGAGTTTGTCTGTCACCAGGTTCTGGGAACATTTTGCTATCACGTGAAAAAAAGGAACTCCGTACCGATTACAGGTGAGTAATTTTTAACGCGGCTGAAGCAGAACGAAATAGCGCTTGAAAGAGAGGTCAGCGACTTACAAGATTTGCAGCAAACTTCAGCTGTACTCCTGCTAGCGCAGCAGTCCAACAGGCAGAGTTGGGAAGGAGAAGGGACTCTTAACACTCCCGTCCCTTTCGCTCACCTCCTCTGGTTCCCGAATGCTTCAAATCCCACAACAGCACCACACAGACAGAGGGAAGGAAACTCTGGAGCTCCAGAAAGGCTCAGAGGAGAGGAGGAGCCACCCCACTACGCAGGGAGCGATCGCACCACTCACCGTTCTCCACCTTGGTCCGCAGCTTGCCTTGTTTGGGGTTCTCAAAGAGAGGCTGATGCTGGGCTTGTCCCACCACGCTCGCCTGATCGCTGCAGGATTTATCAAAGAGCGCCCCGTCCCCACAAGGTGCTGTGCTAGAAAACAAACACTCCCCAGGTTAGCACCGATGCAGAAAACAGCCAGGGCCAGGGGTGCGATAGTGCCGCTGACACTGATCCCTCCCTGCACACCTCCCCACAAACCTGACGTAGAGGTGAAAGGTAATGCTGCTCTTTATTCTGAGTCTCTTCCCTCCAGCTGGCTCAAAAATGCTCTGTTCTGCAGAGGCAGGATCAGACGGGTCGTACTTCATCAGCTCACTATAGAGAAACCTGAAAATAGTAACATCATGTCAAAAGGCTGCTTTGCTCCTCGGACAAGGAGCACTTCAATCCAACTGCTGCCTGTGCCCGGGACAGGCAGGGTCCCCAGCCCTCTGTCGCTCCAAGTCACCTGCTCCTGCCACATGGGAGAGCAAAGACCAGGAGCTGTGGCTGAGAATACCTGGAAGCCAACGAGTAGCGTTTGACACTACAGAAAAGGCATGAGATCAAGCAGATTTCCTGCCACACAGAGGACACGCAATAGAAAATAAGCATTCTGCCAGGTGAGCAGAGGGAAGCACTGGCAGGAGAGAGAAAGGAGCCTGGCTGGCTGCTGCTTGCGTGCATCTGATCCGAGTGTGAAGAAGACTTCAAGGTTGTTAACCTAGCACCTTTAGTCAGCACCAGGTTTGCATTAAGAGTAAACAGCTCCACAGGCAGCTGAACGCAAGTGGTATTATTAGCACAACCCCACGATCTATTTACAACGACTGGGTCTTTTATGGCTGCTTCTGACTGGGGACAGGGAAAAACCTTGAGGTCTCCAACACAGTGTCAAGGACTGAAGAAAAACTGCAGCTTCACAGAGACTCCTCAAGTAGAGTCTGTGCAGGGACTTATTTTGCAAGGAGAGGTGGAGCTCACTGTTCTCGTCTCTGAGAGGTTTTGCCGTGCCAGAGCAGCTCAGCAGCCGTGACTGTCAAGATTAATAGCCGAGACAGTAAGCAAGAGTGTAAATCCTCTGACTTTACAGCTTTCCGGGGCCTTGCCCTCAACACCTTCCAGTGCTGAGGAACACACAGAGTATAGTGGCAGCAGGCAAAGGCTTTAAGAAAGCAGCTGGCTTTGCTGTTCGTAACTGGAAGGTTGGACATCAACAAGGCTAGTCCAACTTCATCTCACTTTAGTTTAAAATTTAAATTCAAAAAGCACCACACTGAATGTTTATAAAGAGAAGAGAACAATTGTGCAGTTTAGTTGGGAAAACCCTTTCCAACCGATGAAAAAGGATTTCTGACTTACCAATGCAAACACATTCGATGTGTTTTCCTGAAGCCCTCTACACCCTAGACCCAGAAAGGCCAAAACAGGACCTGGCCTGCAGATTCCCCAGCACCCTGGCTCAGAGAGAGCTGTGCTCAGACTGAAACAGCGCATTGCGCGCCAGCCAAGCAGCCTCTGCAGGATGCTTTATTTTAAGCACATCAGATGCAGGCCCTGGGCTCTTGGCAAGTTTCCAGTTCGGTACTAATTTGGGCACCATTCAGGCATGGCCTCTTCTTATCGGAAATAACTTCCCTCTATTTTACAACACACGGGTAAATAGTAGTGTAAGAGGATCACAGTCTCTCTCAACACAGCTCATCTCTCGTCACAGCTACATCCCCCTAGAATGGGACAGCAGCTCTTGGCAGGCCCCTCTCCTTCTCCTTTGGGTTTCCCTTTCTCTCACCTCACAAAGCCTCTTCGAGAAATGATTTCTGCATGACAGTCATTTACCGTCTCCCCCTTCAAGCTCAGCTCTTCTCCTTTCACGCAACGATTACCTGAAATGAATAAATAAATAAATAAGTAAAGGCAAGCCTCAGAGTCAACACACAGCTTCACAGAGAGAGGGAGGGTTTTAGCTTGCTTCAAGTTTTACTTCTTTGGGCTCCTGAGAGCACCAGCACCCTCACTATTAAATCATTATCCTGATCCAAGCAGTTAGGAAAATAAAGTGACAAGGAGCACATGCTACTTTAGGGACAGCAGAGACTTAAATTGCCACAGGTTTAGGGGCAGTGTCCATTCCCAAGTGCTTTTCAGCCCACCACTCCAGGTGGAAGTGTGGCAGCGGAGTAGGAAGGGAGCTAAGCTACACGCAGCTGAGAGAAGCTGGGGGATCTTGTGCTGTACAACGCAAGGAATCTATGCTCTGCTGCACAGAGCAGCACACAGCAATGCAAGCAAAGATTAAGAGCAATATAGCTGCAGGCACATTCGCTTTGTTCTCTCTCTATAACCAGATCACTTGTGACACCACGCAAGCCCTGGGAAGGCTCCTTGCCCTCTCTGAAGAAGCGTAGAGCAACAGCCATTCCCTAGCTGTGCTTAGCAGGGAATCTAGTGGGGAAGTGAGAAGTCAGCTTACGCTGGAAGAAGCTGTTCATACCCGTTCCGATGCTGACCACCACTCCCAGGCCCTTATTTCCTTTTCGCATAATGATGGCAGCCAGGATCTTCCGCCCAAGCAGACTGTGCTGGATGCGAGCAGTGAGGGTGTTGAAGCGCTGGTGACTCAGCATAGCCATCTGATCATGTAGGGTACTGCCACTCACGGGGAGCTGGAACAGGGACACAAGACCAGGATTGCTAAGAGATCATGAGCAGGTCACAGAACAAAACAGCTAAGCCGAAGCACAGCTATCCAAGCAGAAGGCAGGAACACAGAAAACATGAGCTACAGGCAGCACAATTTTGGATTGAGTACATGGACAGTTTCGTCTCAATGGACAGGTGAAGTTTTTTTTAGGTACTTCCTGGAAAATCTTGTCCAACGCTTTGAGTCCTACTTTGAGCATGTCATTGAGAGACAGCACCAAGCTGTCTTCCTGGCAGCAAGCAAAACGGGCTGAGGAATGGCCTCTCGAGATTGCCAGGGGAAATCCCCATCGCAAAGGAACAAAACCCATCTTGCCTGTTCCCAGAGACTCAGCCAAGGAAATCTGTTACTGGCTTTGGAGGAATTCCTTCTCTGGCTGCCTGTGACGAGACTGCACAGCCTCTCCCACTGCAGACGAGCACTTGCCTCCTCTAGCACCACTGACTGACAAATCCTCCCTGATGGCTTTTCTATTTAGAGCCACAGCTGCCGTGCTCAGCTGTGCAGCCTGGAACGGAGCTTTTAAGAGATCACAAAACTCTAAGCGTGATTTAAAGCAGCACAGGTTTGGGACAGCCATCCTGACACAACCAGAGCTTTGCTCTTATCTGATGCATGAGTTTTTGAGCTGACACACAATTTTTAATGCAGTATGAAGGAATTTGGAAGGAGGAAAAAAGGAAAAGTCACAGAATTAAAAAGGAGCATGCTCCTGCTTCAGCACAGGAACACATTTCAGTAGCTTGTGGAAGAATCTGATTATAATTTAGCCCTAAAGCAGAGACCAGCAGGAGGGAAGAGTACATCTGTGCCCTGAGGAAACATCTAACCCACTTCAGGAAAACGTCAGCTTATCTACACCTTCAGAGAACAAAGATCTTGCAGTTGATCTTGAAGGCATTTTTCTGTTGGACTGAAAGGCATAGGTCGGGCAGGGCTACAAAAGCAGTCTCAGCTTTGGAGGAAGAGGATTTACCTCAGTGATGTTCATTCCCTCCATGCGCTCAATCTTCTCTGTTTCCCCAATCAGGACTCTGAGCGCTGCATCAGCTGCCTCCTGCTTGCCCTGCTTTTTATTGTGTGCAGTTACAGCTGGGAACCACCGGCCTCCAACCTTCGCCTGATAGACAAACCTATAAAGACAGCAGCGCACCTCTCAGAAACCAAGAAACCTATGGATTTCGGTCTGTTTTGTAAATTATCTCAGTGGAGAGAAGAGAGGAGTGGAGGTAGCTTATTGTCACCTGGACGTAAGGTTTGGTAGAGGCAGCAGCTCGGCCTGTTGCCATCTCAAGCTGCATCGGGAATTTTCTGGCCTCTGCCCTTTCTCCAGGACCAACAGGAACAGTGCAAAATTTCCTCCTGGACAGATGCAGCTACTTACTTGGGGTCATGGGGAGGTCCTGACTGGTCAATGAGTTTGAACTCTGCAGCAAACCCATTGGAGCGGGCATATTCCAGCAGGCCACTGACAGGATTGACATTAAGGTATTTGATGAGCTCCCCAACACCCTTCGCTTTCGCCACCTTGGATTCATCTGGAGTGGCGATCCATGGTCCACAGCTGTGCATGGACTGGTCACCATGGGGCTTCACGACAGGCTAGAGCAGAGTTAGACAGGAGAAGGCTGTTAAATATTGAGCAGCTGGTATTACCGCAGGCCAAGAGCGCTCAGCAAACCTCTGCTAGAGCCAGCACATGACCTTGTGGGGTGAAATCCAGCAGAATATGAAATAAAGGTGGGAGGGAACCCAACCCAGAACACTTGGGTCTTACAAAGAAGCTCTTTGTACCTGTTCAGGCAAGACATGGGGTACAGACTCTCCAGAAAGAATCTTCACAGCAACTTCTGCTGCCATTTGCTTTGCTCCCTTCTTGCTGTTTCCTACCACAGCAGGGAAAATTTGGTCACCCATTTTCACACAGTAGCTGAACCTGACAGGACATTATAGCATATGAAAAGTGTTAAGCATAGGTGTCTCGATCTGTTTATTATCCCCTTCTCCCAGTTCGTGTTGAATCCTTCTGGGTTATCTCCAATGTAAATCTACCACAACGGCCCTAAGTACTCCCAGTAGAGCACTACCAGGTAGGGTGTGGGACTGGAACCTGTTCCTGGTCTGGCAGAAGAAACAGCACCCTTTCTGTGAGAAAGGGCATTGGGTTTGGTCTCTTTCTGGAGGCAGATGTCTTGGAGGAGCCATGCCCAGATTCCTCAAATACGAGGAGCATTCAGCTAGGTCAATGATGAGTCTGGGATCATGGGTAGTGTGCTGAAGAGGAAGGACATTAAAGAAAGGGTTTCTATCGTCCCCAAAGCTGACAACAATATGCCATACCTGGGATCATGAGGTGGGCCTTCCTGAGAGAGCAGCTGGAATTCAACTGTGTTCCCTGACTTTTGTCCATACTCCATTAATATGCTGATAGGGTGCTTCCCCGGAAGCAGGCTGAGATGAGCTGATGCAGATGATGGTTCTGGCTCTGGATGCAAAGACTACAGCAAGAAGAGGGAGGAAACCAGTTTCAGACTAAACACTGTTTGATCAGCCTCACAAGTAAAGCAAACGAGACTCACCAGTTCCGGTTCAGAGTTGTCGGAGGGAAATGGCTCTTCACATTTAATTCCACCATGTCTTCCATTCTCTGCTTCACTCATCAGGACCTTCATAGCGTTAGCTGCTGCCTCCTGTTTAGCGAGTTTTTTGCTTCCTGCTTCTGCTGGTGGGAATCGGCGCCCATTAATCACTGCCTGGAACTTAAACCTTTGAAAGAGAAAACCAAAGAGGTAAATCGAGAGGCAAAAATGTGGTCTTCTCAGAGCAACCAAGTAAGGCTGCTCTTGGAATTCAAGTGAGGAGGAACAGCTAGCTCCTGGCTGGGAGAGCAAACCCAGGCTGCCATGGGCAGAAGACAAAAATACCAAAGGTGCCCCGACAGCTCTGCATCTAAGCCTCGTTTCGTTGCGTTTCCAGAGCTGTTCGTGACAGAGGAGCAGCTCCAGATTTTCTTCTGAAGGAACAGGATGAACTGCCTTGTTCCACAAGTGCCAGAAACGTGTAATGGCTGTATGCAAAGAGCAGTTCAGTTATGTCTCCAGCACAGGGATAAAGAAAGCTTAAAAGCAGCCTGCACCTGGTCATTTGGGGTCACTCATCCCTCCGGCATTTTCCCTGGCTATCCAGTGCCTTCACACCATCTGAGAGGTGCTGCCTCACATAAACCTCTCGCCTTTGATGTTCCTGTCTCTCTCTTCCCTGTGAACTCTAACAAACACGGCTTCTTCTTCTGTTTTCCAGCCCTATACAGAGGAAACCTGCTTCCAACGAGGACGGGTAAAACCAGATCTGGAGAAGGGTTATAGGACTGAATCCATTCAGATCCCTCCTTAAAAAAAAAAAAGCCTGGGACTCCATCTTTAGAAATTAGGCCAATTTTCCCGTCTAGTGGATCTATTGACATATTCCATCATCGCACATATGGTGCTTTTCATCGTCTCACTGGTGCTCAGGAACAGCCGTGATTTTGCAAGGGGAAGCAGGACTCCAGAGACTGACTCCACAAACCCTAGTGTTATGCTACACGCTCTGCTCACAGAGGCCGTTCTGGCCCGCTATGGGTTCACCTCATCTAACCCAAGACATCACCTGCACCCAATCACTTTGTTCTGGGCTCCCTTTATACCACTTCCAGGGTAAGAGCCTCTTGAGAGGTAGCTTAGAAATACCAGTTTTCCCCTATACAATCAAATTGAAAGCCAGGTGATTAAATCAGACAGGACCTAGCTGAAGAGATGAATCTCACCTTCGTTGCTCAGAATGAGGTGCAGGGTTGCCAAAACTGGGCTACCTGGGGTTAAATTTTAGCCTTGTTTTGCCTTTTTTTTTTTAACCTGCTGCAAGGAATCAACTACGCTAATCCTTCTGAAATGAAGTAAACATTAATGAGCAGATCCTTCAGGACAAAGTTGAGTGGGTGAAGTTAGTTGACGTCAGATCATTTTAAGCAAAAAGACAGCTCAGGAAAGGTAGGAAATTTTCTTACCGTGGCTCGTGAGAGGGTCCACTCTGCTCCAGCATGGTGAACTCACAGTGCTGGTACGTGTACTGGGAATATTCAGTAAGGCCACTCACTGGGTTCTTCTCCTGACAAGCCATCAGTTTCTCTACTGGCGTGCAAGGGAAAGCAGTTTCAAACTGGGCAGCGTAACTGGGGGAAGACTGGGAATTCATGATGGATTCTGACTCATCGGGCTGCTTGTTGATAGTATTCAGATTATCTGGGATATCATCTGTGGCCCACTTGCCATTTTCAGAGTTATCATAATTACTCAAACTGGAGAATTCGGGCTTAGGGTCCTCAGGTGGGGCTGCTTCTGTGTCACTGGCATCGCTCTGATCAGTTTGCCCCAAAGGCTGCTGTCCGTTTTCTGTACTTTCCTCTTCTGATGCCGTCACTGCTGGTGAAGCTGCAGTCGTCTCCTGGGGACACGGAGGAACAGAGGAAGGTTGAAAACCTGGTTCAGGTGTGGGATCCGCTGTCTGTATTACCGCGCTGGCCTTCAGCCTCATCTGCATCCGCTCACGTTTCCTGTCTGTCAGGGACCACCGTGGGGGGCTTGTGTTCTGCTTGTGGACATCTCCCAGCTTTTCCAGAGCGCTAAGAAAGGCATTAACATCCTTGGCCCTCGAAAACCCAATGTTCTTGGCAAGGTTGAGCGCTGTTGTTTCGGCCACGCTGAACAAGTAGTTGCAGATTTTGTCCTTCGTCTCAGCCATCACGGGATCGGTGTCTCCTGAGCCAACTGTGCTCCTCTCTTCCCCTCTGCTCTCAGAAGCCGGATCTGTGCGACCACCGCCGTGGTCAGCGGGGCTTCTTTCTCTCCCTGTGCTTGGGCAGGCAATCCTCCACAGTGGCGGCGTCTCTCCACCTTTGTGCAACTTGCCTTCTCTCAAGAGTTTATACAAAACACGGTTGATCTCTTTCTTTTGAGTTTTAAGTTTATGTGCAAGATCATGAACTGTACAAGACTTCCCCTCCCCAAGCTGCCTGAAAACAGTCAGAATTTCTTGTTCACAGTTTTGCCCAGCAAGAGACAGTCTCTGGAAATTCAGCCCGATGGTGTCAGAACCTCTCTCCGAGTCCTCCTGACGACGGTGCTGAGGAGTTGAAGTCTCCTGTGGCAAAGACTCTACCTGCAGATGCTTGCTGGAGAACCTATGCCATCCTGCTCTGCCGCACCTGGGTTGCCATCTCTCTGCAGGAGGCAGTGCCGCAGCTTGCACACCTCTGTTGCGTGAATCGTTGTGTGATCCCTGTCCTTGAAGCAAATAGACTTCAGTGTCCCGCTCTGTTAGGAACTGCTGGTGTAAAAAGGTTTCCTGATTAGTTTCTTGTGGGGTACAAGGGCGGTTAAAAAAACCTTGATTAGTGCTGGGGCAGTTACGTCTTGACCGGGTAAGATACGAGCCTCTGCCTCGACCAGCGCCTCTGTTCATAGCGCACTGCTGGGATGCAGGTGTGAATCGGGCTGCTTGCGCACCAGAAGAAGGGGAGCTGCGATTCTCTCTGCACTCTCCCGTCCTGAGCAGGTGCCTGCTAGTAGGAAAACCACAGCAATTCAGAACCTATTTACACAACTACAGGATTCAAGAAATGCAGTTTACACAGCTTCCCTGCTACTGAGGCATTTCAAGCATCTTCACCTCAGCAAGCTTGTTTTCTACCGGTCTAAATTATTCACGTAAACACAAATCGCAAACTCCCTGTCTGCCCAGCACAGAACTCAGCAGTCAGGAATCGCAGGCGAAGTTAACCACAAGAAAAGACTATAATAAGAGCGACTCTCGGTTCCCATTAGACTGAATTTCAAGCTAGCTGCACGGGGGCAGTTTGTCTGTTCACGATGCCTTCTGTCGAAGGTTCACCCTCCGCTTCCGAAACACAAGTGAGTTTTTCACTCCCCTGCCCTGAGGGAGAGGAGAAATCTCAGGCCCCCTTTGCAATCAGAGAAACAGGGGCACAAGGAGGTGAAGCAGCTCACATGGTCACACAGGACAGAGCTGCAATAGGCTTGCAACTCGTTGCCAAAAAAGTCTGAAACTCCAAATGTCCTCTGTTTCCTAGACGCTACGTGACCCGTAGACATAAAGCACCACGCCACAGGGCAAGTAAAGCGTTAACATGCAGAGAAATTGGATAGGTGTGGAGCTGGCAATGGTACAAAAAGTTTTTAGGACTGTAGCCCAAATTTCACTCGTATCACGCACAGTTGTGCCACCCCCCTCGGGTACAGGACACAAGTCTAAGCTTTTAATATGCTTTTAAAAAATAAGTAACCCAGCACAGGATACATTTTAGTTCTTTGACAACAGTTGCTTGTGACACTGAATGGATAAAAACATGCAACCGATACCTGCTGCTAGGTCTCCGTCCTACCTTCTTCCCGGTGACCTCTTTAAGGCACCCATCTTCATAAAGATAGTTTTTCCAATGCAAGTCGTATCTTCCTAAAACTCCCTGTCTTCACCAAACACACCTCACGCCCGTTTTTAAATTTCCCTTTCATTAAACAACGTCATTAACAGCCTCCAACTGTCACCACCGTGACTTATTTTACCAACCTCGACAAACATGGGCTCCACTGGCGGTGCTGGGGAGGCTCAGTGCAGCGAGGGGGGCTCCCACCGCCCCCCTACTCAATGAACTCATTTTAAATGTGATCCTTGAGCCAAAGGCAGGACAGAAATCCCAGCAGGCAGGAAGAGAGGGTTGTTTTTTTTTTAAAATGCTCTTACCTCAGTCTCATCCATACACCAAATTCCTTTGTTTTGGGAGAAACTAAATGGAAAAAAGCAACCCTGACTCGCAGAACTTCTCCCGAGGGGAGGCGGTGCAGGGTGGGCTGCGGGCAACCGGTCACCCCGGCAAGATGGCTGCGAGCTCCGTTTCGGTTTCGGTTCCCGTAGCAGCCTCCTCGCCTCGCCCGGGGCCGCCCCCTCGCCCGGGG
>NW_009631177.1:0-304 GCF_000690535.1 Cariama cristata | reverse complement strand
CAGCCTCCTGCTCTCCAAAAGCAACGTCAAGGTATTTCTGCCTCCCCGCTTCCAAGTGCTTTCCTCGCCATCCAAGTCTCGACAAGCCATCTGTTTGTTTCCAAAATATTTGGTATATGCTGCTGGCACAAACTCCGGCTCCCGCCCCGTGGTTTTGGGGAGATGCGAGAAGCGCTTGGGGTTTTACGGCAGGGAAGACGGCTCACGGCAGTGCCTGCACGCGAAGCATCGCCCGTCATCTTCGTGCTGCCTAAAGGAACGGGACGCGGGGAAAGGCCGAGGGTAAGAGCATGGAGCAGCCCCC
>NW_009631176.1:26465-26702 GCF_000690535.1 Cariama cristata | reverse complement strand
CGGCACTTTCCTCTGTGGGGCTCGGCGCCGCGCCTTCGGCTTCCTGTGCTGCCTTCGGGCTGTGCGAAAAAAAGTACGGTGGGGATAAGGTTGTTTGCTAAAGCAGAGAAAAGCAAAATCGCCCCAGCATCAGTCTCGTCCCTCCCCACCCCGAAAGGCTTTCAAGTAATTTAAATTTCAAAAGGCGGGCTTGTGGCGGGGCGGGGGGAGGGGCTTCCGCGGGGCGGGCCCCCGCTG
>NW_009631176.1:0-26371 GCF_000690535.1 Cariama cristata | reverse complement strand
TCCTCCTGGCGGGAGCAGTGGATGCTTTGGGTCGTGCTGTCCCTCTGGACTTTAACAGGCGTGGAAGATGGTTTTGTAAAATAGTGACGTTGAATTTATTTTTAGTGTTTTTTTTCTTGTGGTTTTTGTTTTTGTGGGGTTTTTTTGGTGTTTTTTGTTTTGTTTGTTTTTTTTTTTTTTTGCAAATAGGTGTAGTTCCATATATATGTGAACTGATTTTTTAATTTAAATTAGAATCCTAAACAGTAGGATTCAGTCCATTATAAGCTCCGTTGTATTTCTTGATTAACTGCAGCATAAACATGCAAGGGGGGAAAAGACCTTTATCTCTGTAGCAGAAAGATAACGGCAACACCAGACTTTTTTCTACTTAACAGTTACAACCTACCCTTACAATATTCTTTATCATAAATTTTATTTGCAGTCTCTTTAAAGATAGTTATCATAGAAAAAAAGTTCCCCATGAAGCCTTTACCAATATGCTAACTCCCAGATCCTATCACAGAAAGCAGATTTCCCAATAATCTGTACAAATTCTGTGGAAAAGGCGGAGATAAGAGTTCACTTCTTCAGGACAATATTCAGCTGATTTTCCATCACCATTTTACAGTCCAGCAATACTTACTTTTTTTTTCTTTTTCATTCCACAACCTTGGTTCATTGGCAAAGTTGGTATTTTGAACAGAGAGGCATGACATTCATAGAAAACATGCTCAGAGATGCCAAGCAAACTGTGTAACTAGTAATCATTCTGGTAATTCAGAACTTTGACATTAGAATTCAGGAAGTTTTTCAGTATCTGCCTTTACACACACAGTATGTTTTGTAAGTATTTTTTTAGAACAAAGAATGTTTTTCTCTTACTTCCTCTGATTAAGCTCTCCAAATAGTTAAAAATTTCTACTGGAAGTCAATTTACAACAAACAGACTAGCCATACTTCTTTTTTTGCGCAGTAAGACAGGTAGTACAGTTGTGGGAAATATGGGAAGAATTATGGGCTTTACAATGGGCATTAGATTTACCTTATTTTTATCACTAATAGCATCATACATGTCAGGTGTTTGTTAAAATGAACATATCATATACAGATCATAAAGTGATTTTACAGTGTAAATAAAAGGAAAAAGAATCTTGTGTGTGTATGTTTTTGTGTAAAGGAGGTCAGATAACATACTTAAATTTCTGAGAAAGGGAATGCTGTGGAGGATGTTTCCTACAATGGAAATTCTGTTCATCCACTACCTGTAAAGAGGCCAATGCAAAGTAAAATCTACACAGAACAAAAATTTACAGAAATGGTTTAGAAAATGTCAGCATTTAAGAGCTTTAGAAGTCTGGTAATTATACATGTTCAATAAATCTGGGACCACTAAAAGCCTGTCCTTTGTAGAACCAAAACTTGCTTAGATGTTATCTTGAAGTAAGTGGCAGACTGTGTAGCATGGTTGCCAACAGGCAGTAGTACTGAGACGAAGGGGAGTTACAGTCGTCCTAATTCTACTGTGTTTTATGACACTGTGCACATATGTAATATATTGTGTGTGATAGAGGTTGCTACAGTCAGTTGAAGTTTCGCATTTTGTGGAAATGATTGCAGATTACCGGCAGTACAAATTCCACTGACATTCATTAACCACTAATGCAATCTACACTGTAAAATAGTGTTATTTGAACTGAAAACAGTTTGTCTAATAGAAAAGCATTAGATAGCCTTACATAGTGGTTAATGTATCTAAGAATAACTGTCACCTTTACATCAGTTTAGAATAACTCATCAGCTATAGCCATCATTTTGAAATTCTAACACCTATTGTTCAAGTTTCAAATAGCACATTAGACAGTAGGGAAAATAAAAAATACTTTTTTTTCCCAATTCTATATATTTTAACAAGTCATATTTCCTGTTGCACCAAGTGTTTGGGTACAGCACTAGAAAAAAAATGGAGTGGAAGAAAAACCCTCTGCCCTGATCCTCTGTCTAGAAGTACTCAGAAAAGATTCATCTGATGCTGTTTTGTCTCGTATTTTAGGGACAACACCTGAAATGCAGCAATAGCTGGAAACTATCATGCTACAGCATTCTTTACTGCCTCTTTTTTTGCCAGGGACTAGAGCAATCTAAGTGTAAAAAGAAAAAATCCTATGTCGTGAGGCAGCTACACCTGAGTTATTATTCAACATATTCATACTGAAACAACGTATTAGGTAGGCAATACATCCGTTGATAATGAGATTTAATGTTTTAAGTTGTGAGTATACAGAAAAACTACAGAGCTTCTAGACTGATACTAATCTCTGAAAATTGTATTATAAAATGTAAACTAAAATACATCAAACTGTAGCAAGCAATCAGTAATCCTATAGTAGTATTATAATACTGTAACGGTGGCTTTATACTTGCCAAAGCAGCAAAAGGGTATTATTTATCAACATTATTCTTGTTCATTGTGTTCCAACTAGATCGTATGGTAGTAAAGACTTAATGTTAGTACCAAGTTACCCATAATCCCAAATATTCATCAAACATCTACGATCCATAGTGTACAGGTGTAAAGGCAATGGTTGATTGAAACTTTAAAATATTTACATTTGTGTTTTCTCTCAGATTGTCACATTTAATACTGTAGAAAGAGCTACGATGAACTAGAAACACAGGAGGACTCAAGTTCTGCCTAAGTAAATTCTGAGTGTAAACCTGTAATCTTTTTAGTTGCTGTTCAGGAGCCATGTGATGGGCTGCAAGCATGTCAGATTTCTAGGTTATCTCTTTTTTCGACTTTTAAAGTTTCTCAGGTGCCTGAAGTTTTGCTTTTCGGCAAAAGCATCTCAGTTTTACCAATTCTGAGTTTTTTTTACCTAGCTAAGTCAAGTCAGTGTTAATGGTGTTTCACTTTCTGAGTGGCTCAGTGTGACAGTTCTTTTCCAAATACGCCTAGAAGGGACTGCAAAAAAAGAACAGTGGCATGGTGCATTAACTTTTCTGCAGTAATTCTGACTGTAAATACTTGCCAAACATACAGGACAGAGTGATTCAAATCCCACTGATGTGTGGTAGGGTTCTAACCCATTTTCTCCTAATTCCCAGGAGTGTTACAATCATTAAATGTCAGGTCAGTGCAGCTCTCGCCCTACAAGCTGTGTCCCCAGTCCCAGTTCTGCAAAAGCAGCAATGCTTAGTAGCAAGCACGGTGCCCTTTTGACTGGCAGCAGCAGCCCTGCTCTGGGTTGGCCAGCACTAGTGAGGAGGGAAGGTGTCTGATAAGACGTGTGCTTCACAGCAGATAAGGTGTCGTGGGATACCAGTTAGATCACACATGACCAGGTTATATATGAGGGGGAAGTAACTTTTGATGAGGCGCTTCTGCTTTATTAAGCCGAAGTCAGAAAGGTATTTTTAGCCTAGTGAATAGGATGATACCTGGATGCCACATCCTACTACGGGCACTTTTTTCTCTGTAGAAAATGTGAAAAAGCTGCAGGACACAGCATTCTGTACCATTGCATCTAAACCCATTTGTAGTTCCAGCTTTTTTTACTTCAACGTATTTGTTCCAGGGCCATAATACCAACAACAAAGTGAAGAAAGACAGCCTGTTTATGTAAATGTAAACTATGACAATACCAGCAGTGGGGAGTCTGGCGGTACTTTCTCTTTTGTCTCCTTGGCCAGCAACAGTTAAGACTTTTTTTTTTCCTGAAGAAGATGGGAAGAAAAGCTCCAGCAAGGCCAAGAAATATGCTGCATATTTAAAATTGGGTTGCAAGATACGTTTTAGCTTATGTGATGTATAGGCAAAAGTCAACCACTTACCTGAAAAAAGCTGCACAAGGCTTTCACTCCATTTAAATTAGGGAAAAAATTCCCACTAGCTTTGTGATGAATTTTTGAAAGTGCAGTTCTGTCCTTCAGCATTGTCCACTGTAACTGCATGCAGGCTTAAAACTATTTTGACTTAACAGTCTCATATTTCATCACTACAGTTACTTTTATAAGACTTGTATTAACAGTATTAAAACTGTACTAACTTGACACAAAAGTGCGAAATGGCAGTAAAGTATTTAAAATTCTTTTTGGTGTAAACAGATTCCTATCTAAACACTGGTTCAGTGTTTGAATTTTCCATATTCATATTTCATACAGGTCAAATAAAAGTGACCAAAGTGTTTAACAAAAAAGTTTATTACCAAAATACAATATTAAAGTCAATACGTGACAAACTCCTGTAAAGCAAAATAAATTATTCTAACATTGTACAGTATTTCAGAAGGTAGTTAAAGTAGTACTACAGACTTTGCTTCATAGTTCCAAACAGTTGTCTATCAGGAACACAATCCTAGAGAGAGCTTAAGGCATGCAGCTTAATGTGCTGGGTAATTTTATAAAATGAAAGTCATCCTATTTAATAAGATACAGTATCAGAATTAACTGCGTCTTTACATGTCAGTTTTCTAAATTTTTTATACTTTGGCTATAAAAGCAGTGCCATAGTGTTACAATACCTTTTCTTAAAAAAATACATGTACCCATGTCCATGAATATCAAATGCAAATGTAAATTTCTATTAAATATATCTTAACAAATGTTACTTTGAGCACCAGCTGTACATTTTTAAAAATGATTAAATAAGTGCTTCTGAAAGAGGAAAATACAATAACTCTGACTGAATCCCACTCTTATTTTTCCAGGCCAAGCATAAATCGGAAAGATGAAATATGCACCTATTTATCAGTATAGCCTAGTATGAATGAAGTTTTTTCTTTAGTAGAAGTATAGGCATTTAAAACAAAGCTGCAAGTTACAGTTCATATCACAGAATAAAATCTAATTTAAACAAACAGCAAGTGAATAGCTGATCATCTGATAGTGCTGTGACAGAAGATCCAAAAATATTTTAAAAGCTTAAAGAAAGGGGAAGAACGCAGTGTTAGTGACTTTGAAATGTGCTTAAAAACCCTCACATAACATGCAACCAAGCCAACCATACACTTTCTAAAGCAGATAACCTGAGGAACAATTTGCTTTCAGAAAAACTAAGTCTGTAATTACTTCACATGCAGAACTTCTGATCAAGTCCATGGGAAATGTGAGTGGGTAACTACTGGCAAGCAGCATGGAGACAGTTAAAAAAATAAATCTCTGTGCATATGGGAAAGAATTATTTGTTGGCATTTGTTAGGGTCTATAATGGGTTTTAGAGGCAACTAACTTTATACTATTTTATAGGAACACATGGTCAAAAAGAAAAAAGCAACAGGATGGCAAAGAACAGCTGTGAATAGATGCATCCTGCTTAGTAATCCCATTACAATGAGTCCTGGTGCATTATACTTAATGCTGCTAGTGTGGCTTGCACATACACCAAAATTGTTAATTTTAATTCAAGGTTACTGGCTTTTTAAGTCTCAGTTCACTGCCATGTCCTTCTTAGCTTATGCATGCAAGTTTTTCACCTTTTTATCATTCACTAGCTGAGCAAGTTTAAAATAGTTATCCCTTTATACAAAAATAACAATGTGGCAAAATACTGATTCTGTGAATACTGACTGGGAGTTTAGCATTACTATGAATCTCATTGTAGCTTCAATTTTTTCAAGAAATGGGATCTCTGAATGAGAAAGTTGAGATATATTCCAGATAATGTACTATTTTCACATGATTTCTACATTGAAGGTAAAATATTGGTGTCAGTAAGACAGTATGAATATCCCATTAAAAGTTTACTATCTCTAGTTGAATTTGAGCTCATGTAAATAAATCATGTTTTTCAAATGTAAAATCCATCTGTAGGAATATGAAAAATAACTTTTAACTGAAAATAATGCATATGTACTTCACATATGTGTTTAAAATATCTCAAATATGCTTTTGACATTATATCCTGACCAATTTTTAAAGTAAAATGTGTACTTTCTGCTATCTAATTTATAAACACAATAATAGATATTTAACCCTAAAGAACACGTCAAACTGAGGAAATCACTTGAAAACAAAAATAATCAAATGTATTTGGAATTTTAGTGCCTTTACCCTGGCCTTTAGATTTTGTGCTGCTTCATAAAGTTGTAACAAAACTTCATGTTTTCTTTTCCTGTTTGCCACTTCTAGTTAGCGATAATGCAATAGATTGTACAATACATACCCCACTTTCTTAGATTTACAGTTGTAGCTTATTTCTGCTAGCAGAAATGTATAAAGAAAGTAACCACAAAATACTGTTTTTCTGAGAGTAACTAATTTTTAAGTAATGAGCTACTAAAAATCTGGTAACTGCATCCCCATGTCAGGAACTAGACATGCTTCTGTACATCTGCCACTCATTAAAAGCAGAAATACATGCCCAAACTAAAAAAGTTTAAATCTGGGTGCTAAAGGGCTTCTTTGGAAGTGCTACTACTTCACTTGATTGAAGCATGTATTTCCAACAATTTAAGTAGCCAACTTTATAAATAAGCCCAACAAAGTTGCCAGGTAATTAGCCAGTACAGTAATATTCCAAACTGATACATAGATGAATGTCTTCTACTGCAAACTGCTGTAACTCAAAAAAAAAAAAAAAAAGGCAATGTAATTTTAGAAGCTAAAGGCTTTAAAAGGGAGAGATTTCTATGTGTTTCTTAGAAAACAAAGTAATCCCTAATTCCCTTTGAGTCCATATTATATGCACTAGTAAAATTTGTTCTACAAGTGACTGGATACAGTTTTTGTTTAAAATACTGTTGTTTTTTTTTTTTAAATATGATTTTCTATGGGAAGATTACTCCATCTTTCAGTGAATTACTTCTACAGTTAGAGCTCTGCCAGACAAATGGGAAATTTAGACAGCCAGTGGGATTTTGAAGAACTCCAAAGCATGTAGGCATTTCTCAAAATCCCACTTTGTGCTCACCTACATCTTTAGGAATCTACATAGGTTTAATCTACATCTCTTTCTGGCAATTATTATTAATATCTTGTTCTCATTAAAAAACATAGGTCATACATACTGCAAAGTAATCACCACAAATTAAAAGTGACATAAGCTTTTTTCTTTTAAATAGTTCTGCTGAACATATCAAGAAAACCACGAAGAAACAGCAAGTCATTACTACAAAGGATCTTTTACACACTATCAATTCAAAAGATAGCAGTTTTTTAGTTAGGATCCAATCAGACAAATAGTTATTAGCAAAATGCTTCTAGGCTCCTCAGCTCCTGCTGCTCTAAATTGATAGAAAGGATAGCAGTCTTTGTTGAAGGCCGAGTTGAAGTTTGTAAGGCCTTAAAAATAGATTGGGAAAAATGAAACGCCTATGTGTGAGTGCAAGCACACGCATGCCCTCACCCACCTCCCCTCTCCCTATCTTCCACAATCCAGGCAGCGGAGTGTATGAGATCATATTGTAAAATTTTTATCTGGTCTCTTGCCAGTTTCAAAAAAGAGGGTAAAAAAGTTCTTTGCTGAAATACTTGGAAAACAACAAAGAAGGAGGAAGGAAAAAGCTTTTCAATTGATACAAAGCTTTCATACCTTTCGGTTTTAACATACTGCACTAATGCATTATTACTGACTAGTACCTGACAATAAAGGAGAAAAAACCCAACAATCCTACATTCTTGGCACCATATAGAGAAATAACAGGTTAAAATGGATTGTTCTTTTCCCCACTCCTTACATTTCTCTCTTAAATGATTCATCGGTCCCCGGTTAAAATATTGTACTCCTGAAACAAGGACTCAGGGTGGGAAATGAAGTTTTGCTTGCAATTCTTCTCTTTAGCAAGATTCTCAGGCAAAAATTAGCAAAGAAAGAGAATATTCGCTCTAAGAAACCCTCTCTTTAACTTACTGCGTCACCTAGTTTGTGCTCTGAGTTGTGCTGTGGTCCTTATTTAGAATGATGTTTATGATTTCACCCTCATGTTCTTTCATATGATCCAGCAGATTTTCTTTGTTGGTAGACTCAAAACCACAAATACAGCAGCAGAAGAGAAGAACACAGTATTCTGTGCCAAGATTGGGTAGAGTGGAGTTCTTTTCTAAACTGCATGAGGTATTCATCAAGTTAGGTTTTTCATTTTCATCAGAACCTGAAATTTCATTCGTAGTCTGGTTAATAGACTCTGTAAAAGACACCAAGTTATCTGAACTTCCTAATGTAGGTACTGTACTTTCATCTGTGCCTTCTAATAAGGTTTTGTCAGGAAGCTGTCCTTGAAACCTGAAATAATAATAAAAACCAAAACAAATATAAAAACATACAGTTGTTGCTTTTTGACAGGAACCTTATTTTGGATCAGAGTTGGGTCCTTTGACCCAATTCTAGATGATAGGGCTTGAAAGTCCATCAGACATACCTGCTGCTTTGCGAAATTGCATCATTAATAGCCTTGTTCACTTGTTCATAGTTATAATTTTGGTCACTTGCATGTTTCCACATGTGGGACTTCAGGGAAGGAGGATGGCTACACACATATCCACAGAGAGAACATCTAGGGGAAAAAAGTGGGGAAGGAAAAAGAGAAACATTTAGAAGTTAAATTTTATTAGTTTAGTAATGGATTAGTTCTTCCAAAAGGATGAGTAAACAGAGAGATATTTGTCAATCCTCTTCTCGGTCTCCCTTTTCAGTTTCATAACTAGGTCACATTAGTTTGCAAAGTTCATCCTGAAATGTAACACTATTTTTAGGGTCTGAGAATTTTAAAGTTTGCTTTTTCTGATTTCTTAAACAATGGAATCAAAATCTTAACAGTTTGGCCTGTTAAAACTGTTCAAATACTGCAAAAATGCAATAGTTCTGATGACTGCAGAAACATGGGAGTACATCGGTGTGGTATCTGGCAGGCAGGTAGTGAGCTCTCTTTGCCACTGCTCTGAACCAAGCAGGAGCTGTGTACTTAGCACTGCTAATTTTAATTGAACTAATAAAGTCTTTCCTGGTGTAGCACATATTAGTTTATTTAAGGATCACAGAATTGTTGAAGTTGGAAGGAACCTCTTGAGATCACCTAATCCAATCCACCTGCTCAAGCAGGATCAGCTACAGCAGGTTGCCAAGGCCAGTGTCCAGTCAGATTTTGAATAAATTCACAGATCAACGTTCAGACAGGTGAAAATTTTGTCCACAGAGTTTTTCATCAGCTTGGGTACCACAAGACTAAATTTCTATTTCTCTATAAAACACTGTCTTATACAGTAAAGAACAAAACCTTGAAGAATAAATCTTATTTACATAGAGGTGCAGTGTATACTTACAGACACAAAAAAACCCAAGACTGATCAAATCCCGTACGACTTTTTCATACATGATGTACTGGTTTTGGCTGGGATACTTTTCTTCATAGTAGCTAGTATGGGCTATGTTTTGGATTTGTTCTGGAAACAGTGTTGGTAACACAGGAGTGTTTTAGTTATTGCTGAGCAGGGCTTACGGAGTCAAGGCCTTTTCTGCCTCTCACCCCAGCCCACCAGTGAGTAGGCTAGGGTTGCACAAGAAGCTGGGAGGGGACACAGCTGGGACAGCTGACCCCAACTGACCAAAAGGATATTCCATACCATATGATGCCATGCTCAGCATCTAAAGTGGGGGGAAGAAGAAGGAAGGGGCGGGGGGAACATTCAGAGTGATGGTGTTTGTCTTCCCAAGTAACCATTACGCGTGAGGGTGCCCTGCTTTACTGGAGAGGGCTGAACACTTGCCTGCCGATGGGAAGTGGTGAATGAATTCCTTGCTTTGCTTTGCTTCTGGGCACGGCTATTGCTTTACTTATTAAACTGTCTTTATCTCAACCCATGTGTTTTCTCACTTTTACCTTTCTGATTCTCTCCCCCATCCCAATGCGGGGGGAGTGAGCAAGCGGCTGTGTGGGGCTTAGTTGCTGGCTGGGGTAAACCATGACACATCAATGTACAACAGAGGAGTTTTTTACAAGTGTGTTCTGAGACGATAAATAGTCATCTCGGCATGACTGCATGACATCACTCCAGAGCACAGCAGTACTCATGGTAAAGACGACATAACTCCTTGTCTTTTGGACGAAGAAGCTACTTCGCTTAGCTACCTGCTACTTCGAAAGTCTTCAGTTTCTCAAATCACAAGGAAAAGACCAGGATCAAAGGTGACCTTGTTCTAATGAATTATAGCTAGGAATGCATCTCAAGTCTATCTCATTCCTCAGTGAAAATAAGATGTTTTCTCCTCAAGCAATGTGATGTGATTCCATTATGTTACACTATGAGAAGTCTGTTAAAATGACTCCTATACTACTAAGTTTTTGTAAATTTTTAAGACCTTTTCAGAAATATAACCTGGAAACACGAGAAGGCCTACGTAAAACTGTGTTATACGCTATAATTCAGTAAGTTTTTATGACTTCTCTTAATGACAGTAGAATATAGTTCTTAAATGCCTTGCAAATAATCATATACAAGAAACTATTTCTGCTCAGCAGAAGATTGTGGAGAAAAGCAAAAATCTCACAAGTTAGGTGAAGGCATGGTACATTACCTTGCTTATGTAGCGAGATAATTCTGTCCTGCTGGGGAACAACAGCCATGTGCTTCTAGCTCACCTTTCTCTATTACTTGATTTAGAATGTACTATCCTATTTTTCTTTTTTCCTTCTAATTTGAAGCCTTATAAAGAAAATGGATGCTTTCAAATATAGGCAAGTTCACTCTCAGGTTGAGAATATTAATAAGGCTGTTACAAAATAATGGCATCATTCAAAATAAGATAAAAGGCAGGCCTGATAGTTAATTTATAGATAAAATTAGGCCAAAATATTTTTTTTTGCAAAACACAAAGATCAACAAATAATCTTAATTCCATTCTATATGCACATGTATTCCAGTAGTTTTACTATATCTATGATTTTTCTGCACCACTAGCACAGCTTGGTCAGTGGGCTGGTAACACAGTGAATGAAGCAACAGTTCAGTATTTGTTTTTATCCCCTTTTAATTACAGTCTCATTTTTTTAAAGTACATTAATTTACTGAGGTGATTTACTAATCAGATTTACTTTGCTGAGAACAGTATCATGAGCCAAATGCTGTTGACTGCTTTAGCATACAGTTCAAATCTAAGACACACAAACTGAACAGCTTTTAGCACAATGCACTACACTTTATGATCATATACTTACTGTATAGTTACAGCATATGCAAAACATTCCCAGAGAAACAAAATTATTTACCATTGAGTTTGGGAGTAAAACCCTTTCAATTCTATAGCATGATTTGCCCTGCTGGTTGACCTATGTTGAATTATTAAACTTTACTGTTCAAGTGTACCCTAAATTGATCTACTGAGGAAACAATTATCTTGCAGCTTTTGATAGACTATTTCCTTGGGGATGAAGTGTGGAGGTTTTCAGTGATCTTCGGTAATACTAAGAGCACTCAGCAATACTGTATGAAGTATGACAGCAGAGCAAATAGAACTTAATGCTACTAGGAACATTTTTGGGGAAAAATGCCGTAGAAGGATTTTGCAGTTGCAGAAGCAGATTTTCTTGAGAAGAAACCCTTATGTGAATATGTGTTATTTGCACTCTTCCTATTGCCTTTAAAATCTTCCACTAAGAAATGTTTGGAATATTCTTGATTTTCTTTCCTTTCCCAGCTTTTATTTTTTGTTGCAAATTAGTAGTAAACAATTGCACATATTTGTACCAACTTTCTCACATAGATACATATATATAAAACCACACATATCTATGGACATGGACAGACTATAAAGGACAGTCACCACTTAAACATAATGACTATTCATACAAATTCTTAACTAGGGCAGTGTGATGCCAATCTGGATTCTAACTAACATGTATATGCAAAGGCTGTGCCTAGAGAACATTCCTGGGTACTGGAATTTAACAATCTATAACATTAAATGTTAGAAGTGCTCCTGGCATGGTTTTGGCACATGCATTCTCCCAAACAATTCCAGGCACGCTTTGGTAATTAACACAGTCCAGAAACTACTTGCAATAGGCAGTTTATATGCAACCACCCAATTCTGGAAAGAAAAAGCTGAATACCGTACCAGAGGGAGGTCATGGATATGTTCAATTAGCTAGCATAAACATCACCTGGGAACGCCACATCAAATCTCTCACTCTCTCTCTCTCAAAAAAAAAGTCACTGGAACAAAGAATGAACCTAGGAGGGAGAAGAATAGAATCTGAACTCTACTTTGTATCCTAACATAACAAAATCACTACTATCACAGCTTTTTGCCAAATTAGAACTGTTACATACTTGTACCGTTCCATTAGCTGTACTGCCTGATGCTCCTGGGGGTGACGCCTCATATGGCATTTCAAGCTATTCATATTTGTAGTGGCGAAGTCACATACTCGACATCTGAAGAGACAACAACAAGTAAACTAATCTGACAATTAACTGCTAACACTATTCCAGAAATAAAAATCTATAAGAAAGCAAAGGTGTCTGGAAAGACTACAGTTAAGGACTAACAATATTTACAGAAGTCCAAGTGATTACATTAACTTTCAATGTTTGGACTGTGAGAATCTTTTGCAGCCCAAAAAAGCCTCCACCTTTGAGCAAGAATCACTAGGCATATGGACTATGTTCCTTCCTGACATCTGTCTTGTGCACCTCTACTGAAGTTGGTAAGCACAGAAGTATAAGGAAGGTGTGGATGCACTTGAATGGACGCAGCCCTGATGCAACCTGCTTAGCTATGTTATGTAAAGGCAGAATGTGGCCCTAAGAGCTACAGGGAACATAGTATATTTAGAAGGGAGTCTTGTTCCTCAAGAATACGTGTTCTACTTAATGCAACAGCCATGTTTCTCGTGACATTTTAAAAGCCAAACTATCTATTTAGTAATAAAATGTCTACATTTCAGAGCATTATATCTGAAATAGAAGTCAGGGACAAGATCAACACATTTAGATTCAAGTGCCCTGAGACAAGTGTGTCACATGACGCTGTCTAAATTTTTATTTTTTTACTTCTGTCACAATATTTTCGTATAAAAACAATACATAAAATAGCTGGATCTAGACTTATATCCAAGAATTTAGATCCCAAATTATTACGCAAAATACTATGCTATTCATAAATATCAATATACTACCACAAGCTTCCTGTATGTAACATATTGAACAGAGCTATCAAGCTCAGCTAAATCTCTGCTTCTTTTTTTGAAATGGTAAAATGTCCAATATTTAGTAAGTCTGGTTTATAGCATGAAACAGTTTGAGACTGCAGGATACTTAACTTGAGATTACTCACTTTATTTTTGAAAGGACTTAATTGTGCAGTATTAAAATCCAGAAGGTATCAAATCTACAAAAATGCATCATTGGAAGCTATATAGTTTAATTTCCAGCAATTTTTGTCAAACAAATAATAAAATATGTTTACAGCTATAAAAATGGCAGCAATATAGTAGGTTGCTATCTGATACTATGAAAGGCTTGAGTAATACATGTTTCAGAAGGAGAAACACCATAAATATGGGATCTTTATGGTTTTTAGGCTGTGGCTTAAGTATCCTATCAGGTCTGAAGATCTGCCTAAGGGGTTTATGAAAAAATAATAAGAAAAGCAAGCCAGATCAGTAGGCTTAAACTTAGTATGCAGCACTCTAGATCACCAATGGAAAATTTTCAAGGGTTCCTAAATCAAACAGGCTAGCTAACACCAATTCAGAAAACTACCATATACAAGACACTCTACAGTATCTGCTGTTCCAGCCCCGCTAAGTAACACATAACGGCAACAGGGAAGGTTCTGAGGAGAAAAAAAAAAATAAATCTATCTGTATCACATTGGCTCTCTGAGCAAACATCTTGCAAATTTTTGCTAGTGTTATGGGATATCATTATAAAGCACAAATCAAAATACAACACGTCTTCTGGGTTTGTTTATCCAAAAGAGAAAGTCCCTGGTTGAGCTCAGCATTTCAAGGTGTTGAGTTTCCAGAATTTGTATTAAAAAGATAGAAGTATATTAGCTCAAAAATTCTATTAACTCAGATCTATTTTCTAGCCACTAGAGAGGGACAGAGATCCACACTGAATAAGCATAGATTGAATTTGCAGGAATTTATGCAGCAACCAATAGAAAAATGTATGATTTATTTTCCTGCTGGGGACTTGAGCTATAGTATTACATGTGATTTTAGACATCAAAGTTTCTATATAAATCCATATAACACCCTTGTAGAAAAGTTATAAAACCTGATCCTAAGTGAGTGTGATAATATTGTTTGAAACTTGTGAGAAAGATGAGGGAACTGGCAACAAGGCAAAGGGCAGAATTTTGCCACAGTCTGTAGTAGCCGGTGTGCAAAGTAGCAATGTGACAATGGAGAACACTTTGCAATAAACCAAATTTCAATGAACTTAATTGTGCAAGGAGTTCAAGAAATATATTATTACTATTGGCCAAAGGTCAATATTAAAATTTACTATTTCCCTTTCCACATGTGAATGCTTCAAACTGAAACCAAGCAGTAGACTGCTATAGCAAAAGATGCATCCTAGAAAAGTTAGCAAATCTTAATTACAAAGTTTGAGACAATCAGCAAGTGTGGCTCCTTCAAATTTGTAGTAAGATTATGTAATTGAAATTCCTTAACAATATCTTCAAAATTGCATAAGCAATTAAGTAACCTTTTCAGTTAAAACAAGTAAACCAGGCACATGGCATTAGCCAGCAATAATTAAGATACTTACCTATATGGCTTATCAGAGTTATGAATTCGTCTGTGATTTCGTACACCAACGTAAGTTGTGCTTGTGTAGTCACATACATCACATCTATACAGTTTCTGAACTGAAGACTTATTTCCTATATGAAACAAAATCCATTATTTTAGAGAGCTGCATTCAGCATTCTAAGGAGTTCTCAGATGATAATTTCAGCACAATTGAATTATAAATTAACATTTTAAAGTAATACTTTTAAATATGTATAAATATTTAATACTTTTAAAGTATCTGGAGCCAACCGGCAATGGACATAGAGATAGTAAAGGTATAGTTTATTTACCATGGTGTTCTGCATTCACCTTACCATTTACTGGAATTACTAAAATTTTAGGAAAACACATTCTTTCTCTCTATGCGGACACTTCCCTTCTTCCTGCAGCTGGGTTAAAATCCTGTGTTACAGCAAAAGGTGATAAGATGTGGTTTTTCCAGCAGTTTCACTGCTTTGCAGAATGGATCAAATCAAAGGAAAAGATGGGCGTTGAGAAAGGACAAATTTCAAACTGGCAAACATAGAAAACAAAAGCGAAAGGCCTCCCGAAACATCTAAATCCTCTTTATCATCCACATACACTCACACTTTCAGATGGATCTGAGATGATAAAAAAATAATACTGACCAGATGTGTTAGAAATAATTTGGAACTTCTCCAAATTACTAAAAAGCAATTGTAACAAAAATAATTTTTTCTTTCCAGAATGAAAGAGACTCTTGAAAAAGTAATGGTTGCAGAGACAAAGGCTAATGACTAATTTAACACAGGAAAATGCTTACCCTCAAGTGCCCAGCTGGAATATTTTTGAGATGTAAGTGTGCAGACTTAAACAGCCCTATTCCTGTTCCCTTACTGAATAATGGAACTGATTTGGGTTAAAATATTAACATCTGAGAAGAGGGATGGTATTTTTTATGGAGGTCATTTTCCCATTCCAGCCTATCATGCAGCCTTCATGCACTCCCCAAGTGAGGGAACAGCAAAAACATGAAGGAACACCAAGGCTGGAACTGTTTAAATCAGCACTACTGCCAAAAGAAACATCAAACTAAAATCAAAGGGTATTCTTTCTGCATCTAACTTCTTCAGTAGCCTAAGTAATTCTACCTTTCCCCCCCGCCCCCAAGTGCAAGTAAGGTGCTCAGGTTCATTTTATCTTTACACCACATTCTTCTTAGCTGGCTGAACATTCAAGCCATTACTCTCAGTTACATACATGGGCTTTGAAGTAACTCTGACAGAGATCTTTAGAGCATTTCTAATTTCTCTGGTGAGTAAAGATCATTACTAAAGTACACCTCCAAACCAAAATAAATATACAATTCAAAAAATAATGTTTGGGAGTAAAGCAAATCTTGCAAGAACAGACTTCAGAACTCTTCTTGAAATAAGTGACTGTCTGAAAGGATGGAAAGTGGACTTTTTAGACATATCTCTGCTTAGGTCCAAATACCGTGAACTTCTTTCCAGTTCAGAGTAAGAAAAACTGACTGAACCCCCCTGCTTTATCATCTCCTGAATTCCAATTCTTTTTAGCTATGAAGAGAGGAATGAGGTGAGCAGATTGAACTCAGGAGGAACTGTAGAGTTTATCTTGAAAACAGAACTTCCGTCTCCTGAGTCTAAAATACTGAACAGATTTTGAAAAGATAATTTTGTTCTGGAGTTTCCTCTTGATGATGCTGGACTCCAATAACCGAGACTGAATCTTCTCATTATCAAGGCAACAATTAAGAATCTTTATGGTAAAACACTTTTAAGTAGATATTGCAGAATAAAGCAGTAGAATAAGTCATTCAAAACGAAGCTGAACTTTTCACTTTGATGTTTTTTATCCACAGGTGGGCACTGAATTATGTCAAAAAAAGTTTTAGATACATTATTCTGAGGGATACAGTCACACAGATAACTTAAACAGTAAGGAAAAGTTACCATTAATTAAACTTTCACTCGAAAATTCAGCACTTCTGGTTCAAGATGCAAAGTAATTAGGTAGGGCTGATAATCCCAGAGGGTTATTCTGAAGCATATATAGTATGTCATACAAAATAAAATAGCAATCTGAATACAAAGTCAGTCTGAAATAAAATTTGAATAATTCTATGTGTACCAAGATAACAGAAAAAATATTTTATATTTTAGTTTAAAACATGACACAGTGCTGACTCTTTTAACATTCTTATAAAAAATATGGAAGTAATATATAACTTGTACTCTTTGCAAGTCAACCTTAAAGCAAAATATATCAGAATTTTTTCTACAATATGCTCATAAAGTAAAATTTATTAGAGTTTTTTTTCTTTAATGTAAATTATCAAAACAATCTTAATTATATGCTTGGACACTTTGGAATTTATATTTCTAAAATTATTGTTTTATGAATGCACATTTATTCAGAATACCTCAAATGAATACAAAGACACTTAGTGGGCTGCAGATCTATGGGAGAGCAGGGGTTGTGTGAAGGTTAAGCTATTGCGTGCTCTACTTGAATGGGTTTTCCATCTTAAATTCTGCAGCTTTAGAATAAACTGCTTCCAAATGTATTTTCTATTACGAATTTGGTATTTTATTAGGCAGGCAGCTTAAAACAAGCAGTATCTAATGAGATTTTTAAAGCATTATGCAAACATATTATCTATTGCATAGTTATAAGTGGCTAACCACCCAGTAGCACACACTTAGGAGCAATTATTTATACCAATCACTACTTTATATTTATTCCTTCAACAAAATGCACATAAATTATAATACATCATATAATCTCTTGTTGTTGCAAAATAGCAGTCGTGTCCCCCACCCCCTCCACTGGCTTATTTCTTGTGACTTTGGGGCCTTTTTTGCTTTCTGGATGGAGGATATGAGGTCTTTTAAAAGTGAACATGGAAATGACAGATCTTTGTTCTAGCAGCAGTAACAGGTGCTCCTGTAATGCTGCTTATCACCCTATTCCTTCATTATTAGACATTTACAATCTGATCATATCCAGTGTCATAATGCTCCCTTTTAATTTATTGTACTACCATGATGAATAAAGAGACTTTTAGGACTAACTATTTCATAAACAAGAAATGAAACTATTCCAGCTCAGGCATCTTTCACATAAACAGATGCTATGCCATAAACTTCTTTGTTTTGTCTCGCTTTATAGGGATGACATCTGTTTGACAAGAGATTGCTGTACTGCAGTGGTGTTGCAATTTGATTATAAATTGGTTCTGAAATAATTTAAGCATTCCACGGTATGAGTTAATAAAAGTTTAAAAGGAGAACTGTTTTCATTCAAGCCACATTACTAAATTTCACGTGGGGTAAACAATCAATTTAAGTGCATGGCTGTAACACTTTTATAAGATAATAATGAGCAAAAAATATTAAAAAAAAATCTAAAGTAATTAAATCGAAAGCAGGCAGTTTTCTTGAACAGGGGCTTCTCTTTCATGGAAGTTAAGTTACAAGATCAGGATATAAACTCTAAAACCACCTTATTAAAACATAGTATTTTCAAAACCAGACAGGTATCTTGATTTTCAGTTACCTTTACAGGACTTCAGCTCAAAAGGAACAGTATTCCCCCAAAATCTGACATGTTTCAGGCATTGCAAGGTGGTTATTCCTGTATCATGACATCTTTAAAAATATTGGTTTAAAACAAACAAAACATTGTCAGAAGAAATAGTCCAAGCTGTGCTCGTAAATATTTGTAACTAGCTAAACTAACAATGTTTTATTTGCTGTGGCTTCCATTAAAACATTTATGCTATTTCTTCTGAAAAAAACCCACCCACTATTTAATGGGGAACGTTCCCACTACCAGCAGACCCTCCCTAGCCTTTTTCCTGTCTCCTCCAGACTTCAGATGGCTCTCTCAGGCTTTGGTCTTAGGGATGTAATAAGCATTACAGATCGATTTCCTGAATTTAAATGCCTTCTGCATTGATGAGCAAAAAGGAGTTGAGAAGGGTCATTTTACCTGAGGCTGATAAGGTAATTAACTTTTAAATTTCTAACTTGTATATTGAAAGCCAGAAAAAGAGGTAGCGTGAGCTAAGAGAACAGAAGCCAAGAGTTAAGGATCTCATTCTATTCTTTTGGACAAATCATTAATAGTTCAAGCCGGCCACCCTGGCTCATGCTGGTTGCATCAATTTTTGCTTTCGCATTCACTCATCAGCTGTACAGGTCAGAGCAGAACCCAGAAACAACTGCAATCTAAGTACTATTATAGTGCACATTTTGCTATCTAAACAAACAAGACCACAGCTAGGACAGAAAAGAGCTATGTGCACAAAATGGAAATACTTCAGCCCACAGTTGTTCAGAGGTGATAGAATTACTAGTATTTTTCCACAGTGCTCTAAAATTGCAAAATACTAATAATTACAGTGTTGCCTTCAGAATAAAAATGCTGTAAATATTTTCAGTAACTTTAACTCACCAGAGAAGAGGATGCATTCAAGTTGCAATAATAAATATTGGGCCTCCAGGATACTCAAAGGATTTTAAGTCCACATTTTCTCCTAAACTTCAAATTTTGGCTATTTTTCCCTTATTCACTACTTTAACACATCAAGAGTTTGGGTTTTGTTCTTGTTTTTAAAACAAACACTATTAAATTATATACAGATACACAGTTAAACATTTAGAAAATGCATACCTACTGTTATCCTGGCAACTATTACAGATACAGGTTGCATTTTTAGAATGCCTTACGTTTGTCTCTCTAGGGCTAAAACAAATGACTAATTTTGGACATTGCCATAATTAAACAGAAATTTCTAAACACTGAATGGATATTATTGTATGTATATGCTGACTGTAATGTAGCAAACTACATTACCACAGTGAGTTTAAAAAAAAGGTTTTCTTTTGTTTACTGTAGGTGATTTGGAAAATACTGTAGCTGCTGAAGGAAGAAAAAAAAAGATTTTTTTTCTTAAAAATTCAGAGTAATACTCCATACCAGTTGTTTTTCATAAGAAGAAATACAAGGTCCAATTACAGGGGCTAAAAATGTCTTACCTACCAATAAATGTCAGTAATATATCTCAAAACAGACTATGGTAAGTTTTGCACACTGAAAAGAATGTACATTTAAGGTTATGAACAGGCATGAAAACATTTCAGCATGAATGAGATCTTAAAACCAGTTTTATACAAATATAGCAAACAGAAGTAATGTTATGAGTGACTTTTTGTAATTTCAAGTGTAAATATAAACAGTACCTTCTCTTTCATCTACTTCGTTGGAAACTATTAGTTTGTTAGATGTAGCTGTTGAAAGGATATCTGGAAGACTGTGTTGTTCTCTTTCATGATTTCGCAGTTGGCTCTGAAAAGACAATCTCCCACGTTTAAATATACACTACAAACATATACTGGTCACGCAAATATTGCAATAATTTGTGACATTGTTAATCAAGTTTTAATGATAACTGTTATAAAATGTATGTTAATATGTACACAGATTACCCCTCAGGTAATTTTACTAGAAACAAAGCAAAGTAAGTAACATTAATTAATAACATAAAGGATTGATGAGAGTGACTGAGAGGATTACATGATTGGTGTTTATTTAGAAAATAAATTTCCTTCTTCCCCCATTCCCATAGACAAATGGCAAACAATTCTTCCTCCAAAACTATTATACTCCAAAAGTAGTATTAGATTAGAGGTTAGAGGATGGCTTGTGTGAAAATTGACTCAATTTTTGTATTGCTTAGTGACTGAAGACTACGTTATTCCTGCTTCTCCTCGCTTGGGGAGAGGGGAGAGAAAGCCTTTTGCTACCCTACCTGTACATTTTTTCAAACTAGGACTAAACAATATGGGAAACCTGCAAGAGTTTCAGTTGTACCGCTAGAGACTGATGCTATCTATTCTATACTCCCGAGTACTGAACTGAGTACACAGCAACACACTCACCAGCACTAATGCTTAAAATAGCAATTATAAAAATGGCAGAGGTACATTATTCTGCTCTGGTGTGTGATCTTTCAGATCTATGTTCTACAGAACATCCAGACCAACACAACAACAGAGGAAAACCAGAAATCAATTTCTGATTCAAAGTGTCTCATGTTACCCTCAAATGCCATGATTACTTTTGCACACACTCACAACTAGTGGATATGTTTGAGCATTCTTTTAAAGTTTCAACTATTAAGTTCTCTGATGTTTCCGTTTCTTCCTGTAGTTGCTACATGTGGGCAGAAAAACAACATGATATTCATACGTCCGTAAGATGATTCTCAGGAAAATAACTTATGTGAAAATAACTTAGCTGAGGAAGGAAGTTTATTTCAGTGGGTAAAGCATGTAATTACAGCTGAATGGTATGTTCGGAAAGTGCTGTCGGCAATAGTCCCCAATTGTAATGACAATAAGCCAGGATGTCAGACTGAATTAAGTTAGAAAGGGGGATCATCAGTCACTAAAAAAGTAGTAAAATAAGTTATTTAGCTATTATAGACAGGCACAGAAAAGAATTTTACCTTATAATGAAAGGATTCTTCACATTGCTTGCACTGATACATTCTTGTTTTGCAGTGGTTGATCATGTGGCTCTCTAAATCCTTACTATTGTCAGCTATGTGTTCACAGATAGGACACTGGTACGGCTGCCTCTGACGATGGACTCTCAAGTGTTGTTTTATGTAGCCCTTATTACCACTGCTATAATGGCAGAGGCGACAGCGGTAGGGTCGATCTACATTAGGTATGTATTCCACTAGGTTACTTCCAGGAATATTTGCATCATTTGCATTTTGGCATTGTGCGTTGTCTTGTAATTCTTTCAAAATGTCATCATCAGAAGCATTCTGATCTGTCCTCTCCTTCAGTTTTTCAATGACAGTAAGCAGTGACATACTGATGCCCATTTTAATTGGTGCTTCTGATAACTCTGGCCTGCCTTTCTGTATCTCAACTATTGCACATTCACTTTGGTTTAAGCCACTAAACTCCTCTGAAGGATTCTTAAGTGAGGATATCACTTCAGAATGAGCCATACATGGACCATCAGCTTCTCCCTGTCCTGTACCTGCATCCACGGCATCTTCTCCAGTCAGAGTCCTGAGGCTAGACCTTGTTAATTCTGCAGCTCTGATAGGCATCGTAACAAGAGCTTCTGCAGCTAATGAGTGTAGTCGTAAAGACTCTGAATTTGTCCTTCTTCGTGCAGGAGGCACATTTTCATCAGTTGTTATGTTTTTATTAGAACTTAATTCATTATCTTTCTTCTCGGTATTATTCCATCCTATTATTACTTCTTGAATTTCATCTGAACGATAAACTTCATCAGGTTCTTCACAGGTAACATGGGACTCCTCCGAGATTAATTTTTTTTCTGTTTCAATGTCAGTGTTCATCAAGAAAGGCTTTTGTAAGACACTTTCTTCAGCACCTGGCAAACGCTCTACTATTACATTAACGTGACCCTTTTTATTTGGACTACAATTGATGATTTTCTGTGCTGATGAAAGTAGGCTATCAGTTATCATATTATCCTGTTCTGTATCTGATACAGTCTCCTCTAAAACCTCTGAAGTAGGAGAATGCACTACAGACTGATTTAACATCTCTTCCTTTTTTACATTTGTTCCTACTGGCGATTTACATGATAGTTGCTCAGAATTGCAAATCTGAAGTTGAAGAGAAGGTTCACTATGGATATCAAGTTCATTGTTTTCCAAAGAAAGAACAACTGTATCCACGCTATGAGCTGTGTGAGTTACAACCATCTCTGACAAATTAGTAGTTTCATTTTCTTCCTCAAAGATAGGATAGGAGCAATCAACCTCACCTGCATGTTTCCAAGCATGTGTTTTCAACATTCTTTGCTGACCACAGGTGTACCGACAAATTAAACACCGGTACATGCCATACTGCTCGTAAGTATACCATTTTCTCCTACCCATTTCAGGCATAGGAGTAGACTGAGTTGTATCTTTACATTCCAGATTTCCTGTCTGATGAGTCCCTGATTTGACACTTCCTTCCACTGGCCCTGGCAAAAATGAACTTGCGACATTTACACATTGCTGCACTTTTGTGTGGATGCTATTTTTACCATCATTCTCATGGTAATTTTGGAAGTGGGATTCAAGTTCTTCTTGGCTTTTGGAAGCAAAATGACATTCTGAGCACATTAATATCACTTCGTTTTTCTGCCCATGTTGTTTTATGTGTTCTTGTAGTGTTAAGAGAGACGGTGATAGAAACTTACATAGACTACATTGGTAGCACATAACCTTTTTTTTGCTTTGTGGAAGACAATCAGTCACAAAATAATCTGCTTGTAACTCTTCAGTCTTTTCAGTAGCAATAACAGATAGCTCAATTGCTTTAGCTGGGATTTCACAAAGATCGTCTCCATCAAAGGACTGTGCAGAAGCATTAGGATGGGGACGTTTTTTCCCTATCAAAAGGCATCTTTGTGACTTCTCACTTTCAACTATTTTGCTTAGTTTCTGGATAACATGGATTAATGGATCAGTTTTACATTTTCTCTGATCTTCACTGTTCTGCAGTGTTGGACCAATGACTGTTTCAGAAATCAGCACAGCTTCCTGTTCCCCAATATTTGGCATCAATACTGCAACACTGCTTCCTTCTTCCATAATATCTAGGAGAAAGGGGTTTATAAAAAATTAAAATTTATACATGCACAATAATAAAAATACAACCCAGTGCTATTTAGATTTCTCCCTCTAATAAATATGGAAGCCTAAAGCCACTAACTTAATAAAAACTTTCAGAATAGCTATATAAATAGCGAAAGATTTTAAGTACATTGAGTGGATTGAATAGATGCTATTCAGTACAGCTGGACAGAATAATTCCAAGAGAGCCTATAACAGCCTGCCTCCAAGTTGTACAAGGGCAAGATAAATACTTTTCAAGTATAGGCTGATCAGCATTGTTACAGCTATTGTCTTTTTCTTTACAAGGACTACATATTTGAATGCTAGACACTTAAGTATACCAATCAATAGTAACTGGCATATTTATGTTTAAAAGCCATGATATGAAACTAAAATGTATTCCTAACATACTTACTCCGATATACTAATGTATCCTAAAGCAAATGACAATTTGCAACAATGTAATTTACAAAAATAAGCAATTTTTTTCCTTGAAATGTCAGGAAAAGAAAGTAATTCTGGTATTTATTTGCATTAGTCATTTCCGTATGAGTATATTAAAGACCATTCAATATCAAATCATACTTATTATAAATGTTATTTTCAGAAAAGCTACTAATTGTTGCTTTTTCTACAATTCCTTAATTGTCAGGAAAATCAATTGGTACTAAAGTTATAAAGAGTAATTTTTTTCTCTTTTGAGGGAAGGCTAAAGGCAATAACTATTTCCATTTACATTTCCTTTAAACATATCTAACCATAATCCACAGGCAATAACGTGGTACTGTTGGAGGTTAAAATAGAAGCCAATATGTATAAATTTACAGGAAAACATACTTTGTGATGTGGGCAAAGCCGTGGGGCGAGGGGTGGAGGAGTCGGACAAAAAGTCTTACAGTGAAATTTACTTCTGAAAAAATGTCTAAAAATAACCTATTCCAAGTTCCACTATATAGACACACATATATTTTATACACATAATGTATTTTTATACACTGTATAGAAAATGTAAAACATAAAGAGATGCTAGATATTTCTTTGAAAATATCCTTGAAAATGTATCTCAAGTTCTTTCATGTGGATTTTTTTTTTCTTCAAGAAAGATACACAGGCCAAACCAGAACTTCCAGAACTGGTCCTAAAGACCCATGAAATCCAGTCTTCTCTACTTATGGATTTAGTATACAGCAATATAATGAGTAGATATATGAGAGTGGGTTCTGTGGTGCCCCCTTCCCACTACACAAAAATTCTGGGCAGAACCACTCAAGTTACCTTTATTTGCCATTCAACTTACAATTCAGGTTGCCATCAGAACTATCAATATAAGCAATGTCAGTATCATTGGCACCTCATATGCTCATGTAAAATATTTCAAGTTGAAAATGCAGCAATATTTGTTAGTTCTGAGTCAATAGGAAAGACAACACTACTCTCTTCAATGTTGTTATTTTTCAGTGTTAGTTTGAAGATTATTTACTTGGTAATGGCTAAAATGTATATTAAAAATGAAAAATTAATAAAATATAAATAAATCCATAGGGCAGTTGGATCCATGATAACTAGAAAACTAAGCTACTTAAGGCCTTATGCCTTTAGCTGCATCTATGTAAGCAGATTAAAAATGATCAATACTGCACTGCAATAGCAGATCAATTGTAGGAGACAGAGATTAAAAAATAAATATACTTAAAACAAAAAAGATTATTTTACGTAAGAGCATACCAAATAGCCTGCTTATTTAATTCAAGTTCAGTATCATCTTATTAACAGGGATCAATGTATATATCCACAGAGTTACTGTTAAACTGAAATATCCAAGCATTTAACTTTTAAAATATAAAACAGCAGATGTCTCAATGTGCATTTTCTGCTTCTATTTCTAGTATATGTTTGGCACAGTATATTGAATGTCTAGCTCTTGTCTATGTGGCTAGGAAAAATTATACCCCTTTCATGTAGTATTTCCAATTATATATTAACTTAAAAGAAGTTTAAGGTTGTTATTTGAAAACCATCCTATTTTAGTTATACAGAAATATTTTGCTGTTTGTTTCATACCAGCTGTAATATGTTTAAAAACCATTATGGAAAGTAAACTTTACTGCTTTTTCCCCTGAAAGCAGATTTAACATTACATGAAGTACTCAAAGGAATAATGTCCACTTGAAATATTTTCAATTTGAGAATGAGTTAAGGAAAATTATAAGCACATGGTGCTACTTGAAGTTATACTCGGTACTTTTAAAACTTTGTAAGTAATGCTAAATAGGCAAATATTTCCCCTACCTTTTTTTCATCTGAAAGCAGCACAGAAACTAAGAGGAAAGATCCTAGACAGACCATAAAAGAAATATACTTCCACATACTATTGCTATGTCAAAAATGAGAACAGAGAGAGTACCTTCAGTCGTATTGATTTGGGATGCTTGTAGCTGATACGAGTTCTCAAGTGTGTAACTATGGTATATACATGTTATGTCATTCTTTGTTTAGAGTAAGTTTAATGCTTAGTGCTGCAGAATTTGTTTTTTAGAGGGATGATAAAAGCTGTACACAAACTATCTGGATTTTAATGCCTACATTGCTTTCAGTAAGACAAAGATAATTCAACTTCCCATGACATAAAACTTCAGTCTGGCAAATGGCTCTGCCAGCACGTATCCTTTACACGACCTAGAGAGTAATTAAAATACGGGGTCTGGGGATGACAAAGGGGCCTGGAGGGGAAGATCCAGACCAGAGGTCAACGCCCCTGCGCTGGGGCTGCCCGTTCCAGCTGTGCCAAACACCCACTCGAGCAGCGACAGGGTGAAATGCCTCCAGGTCTAGGAAAAGCCAACCACAGCTTTGCACAACAATCTAACTCGGAGAGGCCGGTCTGATCACATCGCGGCTCCTGAGGGCAGAGAAACTTCATCAGCGGGAGCTCCGTGCTGCCAAGTATCGCCACCAGACAGCGGAGCCCCTGCCCCGGACTGCGGCTCGGCGACGTCTG
>NW_009631175.1:15724-16011 GCF_000690535.1 Cariama cristata | reverse complement strand
GAGCCCAAAGGCTGGGAGGCACACGTACATGCTCAGCCAGGACAACTGTCACATTCATCACACATGTTGCCAGCAGCATCCAGCGATACCAGCTTTAACTACCCCGCTCTGCCTTTTCCTTGTGCAACAGGTTAAAAAAGTGACCCTACAGAAGAGGGGTAGATGGTTCGGGGATGGATGCATCACCGCTTCGGCATGCAGGGGCTCAAAGAGACCCTGGTTTAGCATCCCCCAAGCCCCACGGGTGAGTGACCGCTGTCGGGTAGCGCTGGGAAAGGCGTGGGCAG
>NW_009631175.1:6046-15694 GCF_000690535.1 Cariama cristata | reverse complement strand
CGCCTCCCGCCGCCCTGGCCAAGCCACAGCTCCACCGGGCTCCGGTACGGCGTGCAACCACCCAGCCTGGACCGGGGACGGAGATCACGGAGACCCACGGGCGATGGTAAGTCGTTGCTGTGAAATCCAGCTGTTGCTTTGCAGGTAAAGGACAGGGTGGAAAGGTTTCAGCGACAGCTCCAGCCTCCGAGAAGAGGCAGGAGGAAAGGGAGAAAGGAGCAGAGCTCTGTGCTTGGTTAATAAGTAACACCGGGAGCTCCACCGGCTGCTGCTGAATTACCAAAGCCAGGGCTCTCCAGGCTCGGTTCCTCTGCGAGGGGGAGGGAAAGGGTCAGTCAAACAAAGCTGCACTGCCAGCGTGACCCCCACTCAAATTCTGCGTGCCAAGTATGACCCCCACGCGTGCTCTGTCTGCACGGTCCATGTAACCCCCCCCGGCCAGCTGGAAATCAGATTTTTTTTTTCACAGCGGCAGAGGGGATAGGAGCAAAAGACCGTGGTGCCTTGTGGCATATCTCATTCCAGCCTTACCTGCAGGTCCTGCTCACACCAGGGCTGTCCCCTTTTACCCTCTCCTAGGTGGCAAGTCACCTTTAAAAGGGAAGATGTTAATTTGAGCAGAGATGGTTGTTTCACCTCCAGAAAGCCCAAAGCTCTCCCGATTTCCCATGCTCGTTCCTTTCCCTCAGTTGCACAATGCATCGCCTTGCTTCCCTGCTGGCAAAAAAAAAAAAATCCCAATGCCTTAGCAGTTGAGAGTCAGCAAAAGAAAACAAAATAATTAAGTTTCCCTAATGAAAAGAGTGTGTTTTAAAGGAGTAAGCACACATGAAAGCATTAACATGCCATACCGACAAAAACAGCAGGCTGGCCAATGTGCTGGGGTGGAAAAGAAGGGAAGGGAGCAGGGTGGAGGGCACAGAGGGTTCACCATCACAAGACACGGCCGGAGGAGCCGGCTTTCGTGTGGTCCACCGGCTAACCTCAGCCTGGCCATGCCTCCCACTGGTGCTGGGTGCTCAGAGAAAAGCTAGGCCTGGAAAAAGCCCTGGGGTCCATCCTCCCACATAGTCGTGATGCAGAAAAGGGTTCAGAAAACAATGAAGCTGTGTCCCTCCCCAGCAGCCTGGTTTCTTGCTCTGCCCAGAGGAGGCTGGCTTGGAACCCTGCCCCCTGCATCCATAACCTCTCTGCTTTAGGCAAGCAACAGCTCCGACTTTACACAGCCTTTCCTCTTTTTAGCCCTGATACACGGGCAGGAGGTTTCAGCCCCCAGCCCTGAAACCTGACACAGCTCCTACCCCACGTTCCCATCAGAGCCCCCCCACCCAGCGCAGCCCCCCCGGGTGCCCCCCCTGCCAGTGGCCCTGTGCAGAGCTGAGCCAGCCTCTGTCCCCACGTTATCCAGTTGCTAAGCTACCCGTGCCCGGCTTATCACGCCATCGGCACGGAAGGGCAACGGCTGAGGGTTTATTGCGCTGAGCCATGTTTACTCACTACCTTCCCTTCAAACGCAAAGCTCGGGATGGGATGGGGTTGACATCAGTGGGGCTGGCAGGGGCCCATCCAAAACACTGCACAAACCGAAGGGCAGCACAGGTGGTTTGCACGCTAGCAGCAAAGCCGGAGCACGCACAGGCAAGGAAAGCTTTCCCCAAACATCATGCAAAGGGGAGAGCATGCAGCTGCAACGCCAGGGGGACAGGGACCATCCCACCCCCAGCCACCCCTGAGCAAAGGTTCAGCACACACCTCGGCACTCTCCATTTCACAAAGTAATCTGCAGCTGACAGCTTTTTGTAAGCATAAGGGGCACGGCTACGCAGACGGGTAGGCACCCACATAGCCCGATGGTTTAGCAGACCCAGTAACATGGGAATAGGGCATAATCTTTCCAATCTTCCTCAAAACATGCAAAACCAAAGAAGAACCTACAAAAATATCAGCTCCGGGGCTGCCTCTCTGGTTTTGTACAGCCTGTGAGTAGGTAAACTACAGAAAAGGATGACTTGCCTTAGTTGCTCAGCTGTTTAAGATGCTACTTTTGAGCATCGATACCTAAGCAAAGAGTCTCAATGGGCTGCTGACCAAACACCCCCAAGAAACAGCGGGCTGTACGTGTCGGGACTCATATCTAACTTGCCACACTTTGCTCTGCAGCACATAAAGGAAAACAAATTGCAAAGAGATGCTGGTTTTTGTCATTGAGAAATAACAATCCTCACCAACTCAAAAGATCAGATCACCCACTAGGAAAGAATTTTAATTGCCAGAACATAACCTTTCAGCTAGAGCAATAACCCTCTGCACTCACTCCTGCCTTCCCCACTGAGCCAGATACACTGGCTCGGGTAGCCCCCATCCCCAAGAACTCCATTTTAGTTTCATCTTTGCCTATATTCACTCCCCAAAACCAAAGAACCACTGCTTTTCCCCTCCCTTAAAAAACAAATAGCAGCAGCTCTGCCCAAGAGCAGAAGACAATGCTAAGTCACAATCCCTCCCCTCTGCCCTTTGTTACTCGCAGACAGAAACAGCCTCTTAAACTCCACCATAACATAAGGGAGATTGAAAAGGAGCTGAACTCCAATTTAGTGTGACTCATCTCTCCGATTCACATTTCTTTCTCCTCTAAAGCAGGGTTCCAGTGCAGATGACCTGCAAATAAAGCCCTCCGGCTTTGGAAAGGTACTTCACAAACCTCAAAAGCAAGCAATTCTCAGTTCTAGAAGCCATCACAAAGTTTCAGGGTTGTGGTGTTTTTTTTTCCAGAAAATTGTATGCAATATTTGGGAGCTTAATCTCTCCCACCCAACATTTCCTAGTACCTCAGGTAATAAGGAATACATATATACACTAGTAAAGCAGCAGGTATTGCAGGTCAAAAGACAAAAGCGACAAGCTGGACTTCACTTGACCTAGGTGCATGTAGGATGTACCCAGGGCAGGGCACAGGGGACAGCATCGATGTCCCCTGTCATCAGTACCCCTCAAATTCACATCCATGCACACACGCTCTAACCCTCCCCACCCAGTCTGCAGCTGCCTCCGTGGACCCTTAACTCCACAACCCACGGGATGTCTCATTGCTTTGAGTATCCTGCTTCATCCTACCTCTGCCACGCTGATCTGCTCCTCTTCCCTTTCTTTTCCGTGGTGTCAGGCAGGAAAAGCCCACAGGTTGAGCACAGAGGAGAGGGAGCAGCTGCTGCCAAACCTGAGAGCTGTGGGGTGGAACGAGGTAGAAGGCAGAGACGCCATCTTCAAAGAGTTCCACTTCAAGGACTTCAACCGGGTAGGAAGTTTTACAAAGTGGGAGACCGGGTTTGCAGAGCAGGAAGTCCCATCTGCAAGGCTCAGCCAAAGAAAGCCCTCCGTGTTTCTCCTGAAACGTAATGGCTGAAGCAAGATAACCCTGCGTAAGACACCAAAGTGCTCCACCCAGCACACCATTTGTCTGGGAAAATCTCCCCAAAAAGGAAAACCCTTAGAAAACCAACATAGATACAAGAACATCCCAGGCCTTGCATTTGGTTGGGTTAGATACATGTGGTATAAAATTAATAGTAACGGAGTGAAAATGTATTGGAGTGAAAATGTATTGCAGTGTAAGTGGTTCAGAGCTAACTTTTCTTCTTACTCCACTGGGCAGGCCTTCGGCTTCATGACCAGAGTGGCTCTACAGGCAGAAAAACTGGATCACCACCCCGAATGGTTCAATGTGTACAATAAGGTAAGAAACTAGGATGGTGGGGGCAAATGGAGCACTTCAGGGAGCAGATCCCTTTGAGGCATAAACCAGCAGCAAGTCCTATTCAGATCAGTGGGACCTCTTCCCTTGGATCCTATTCCCTTAGCATATCGCAGACAGCTTAACAGCTATCACTTACAGATCCTTTCCTCCCCCTTTTTGACCTGCTCAGCTGCGCAGTAGCTGCCTGTAGGCCAGCACCAAGCTGCTTTTTTAAAATCAGTATCAGTAGTAGCGACAAGGGGAAAAGCTTCTGGAAAAAAAGTGAGTTGAAAAGTGGGCACAGCTGGCTGCTGTGACCAAGGCAGGGGTGACAGTCACAGTCTGTGGCCAGGACCAGCTGAATGAAGGGAAAAACACACAGGCAAAATACCAGACCCCCTCGCCCAGCCCAGGAAATTTTGCTAACAAGTCTGGAGAAAGTAATAGCACTACCTGCCTCATCAGATGCAAACTGTCTGCAGCACTGGGGAAACCGTTCCTGCTCTTTCTGCCAGCAACACTGAAGTCAGTCTGTCTGTCTGGTTTAGGTTCACATCACCTTGAGCACCCACGAGTGCGGAGGCTTATCGGAGCGAGACATCAACTTGGCCAGCTTCATCGAGCAGGTTGCAGCTTCCCTCTCCTGACGAGACACACACACGAAGCCAAAAAAAAAAATCAACCATGCCGCTGCCACAACCCGTATCTCACCTGGATGGTTGCGCCTAGAGCCCTCTCCTACTTCCAAGCTAGTTCCTGGATCCAGACGGCCTAACACCACACCAAGCTCCCCTGCCACAGCTCAGATGGATGGAGGCGCTTCTCAGGCACCCAGCATACATATCCATCTCTGATCTCACCCCTTCCATTTTTAAACCCTTCTGTTAGTTGTGCGCTACCAGCCTGCAAACCGCTGAGCCTCTGGGGCTTTCAGCAGACCTGTCCCTTTTACCAGGAGTCATGTTACACAATTGCACCAGTAAATCTTTCCAGAGCCTGACCCCATCTAGCCACTGTGTTATTGCTTCTTACCTACTGGAATATGCTTTCTACCAAAAACATGGTTTCCCTGTAACATACCAGCAACTGTGATGTGCAATTTGGTTATTACTGTAACCTCTCTCTAGCAGTATTACAAAGCAGGCATGTGATCTCACCCCTATTGTAACCAGCCTTTAGTAGGATACCAACTGAAAATGTTTACAATAAACCTCTTGGTTAACCTGATGTCAGTTTGGAAGGAGACCTTGCTATCAAAAACAGGCCAACAGGTTTTCCCAAAGCAGGAACTGGTCTGACTGCTCTCAAGAAGGTGCTTCTGCCATGGAAAAAGCTTTCTGATGAAGCAACATGGAGAAATGACACGTGCCTTCGCAGGCCTGTACTTCAAAGAGAACAGGGTCTGAAAGAGAATGAGATTATCAAAGCCAGAGCAGATCAGACAAAAAACTTCTTGTGTTAAAACTGTACCACAGCCAAGGCACAAACACAAGAAAGGGACAAAAGCAGCACAGCAATTGGGCCAGGGGCTGCTTACAGTGCAATACCTCCCAGAAGAGGTTGTAGGTAGATTTGGTGGTGTAAGATCTTCACTCCAGTAACACAATGATCTTGGCATTCAGGGAGTCCGCAGCCAAATTACTGCATTTTCGGTACAACAGGAAAAATTTGCTGTGAAACCAGCAGTAGTTGCTTTCAGCAAAACAGTCTGGGAGAAACACTACAGCCTCCCAACTCAGGTCGTGGGGTTTTTTTTTTAACCCTTTAAAGTTCTATAAGGCATTAAGAGAAAATCCATAGCTTTTAAATGACAATTTTCAGCATCCTTGAACATCACACACAAGATGCAGCCACAGGCACCACCTTTATCTCAACAGAATGAAACAGCAGCCCTCAGGCCAAGTTTGTAATATTCATAAACCATTCTCCCTGCCACAGACTAGGCTGTGCACAAGCAAAGACCAGGAGCAACAGGTCCCCGGCTCATTCAAATGAGCACTGAAACAGAAAAATAAGAGTTCAGTGAGCCTAGGTAGCTAAATGCACCATTTTAATACAAACTCGGCCCATTTTCACCATCTCTTCAGCTATTTCAAGCCTACAGTTTTACAGTGGCAAATTAGAGCAATACAGAATACCGCCATCAGATGAACTCATTCCATTTGTTCATTAAAAAGTCAATGTGTATTTATTGGGCAAGATATTATCGTACACAACCCTTCCCACTCCCCCAAGTCATCAGAAAAGTGCAGATGAAATCCATGGCATGAAGACACACATCTCTTCTTGGTCCATCCCATTGGATATTCTTCAGCCTAGTACCTAAGAGCACTCAAATCCCTTGAGTGCTTTGTAGAAGCAACAAATTTAGTAGTTCACTTTGAAAACCTGACCATCAGAAATCTTGCAGGAATTAACAGTCACGAAGGTCCCTCCAGGTCTAAAGTACCATCCAGTTTCAGATCATAATCCAGTTGATAAAATCCTTTTTTCTCTTTTAAATAATTATACAGCCTGTTAATCGCACCGTTTTTGTAAGACCATTTGGCATGATAAAGGAGATGCAGATTACATATTAGATGACACGGATGAACGAAGATTACACACCGGTAAATTACAGTGGCCTATTCCTGACCAGAAGATTACATTTACAGTATAGGACAGAGACATATAACAACTAAACCCACAAATATTACTAGGAAGTGAAGCCCAGAACAGAATACATTGACTTACAAATAACATCTTCAAATACATCCAAAACCGCTGAAATGGAGCACTGATCTGTCAGATCCATCTGCTTCCTCGGAGGAGAATGTAACCAAGGAAGAGAAGGGAGTTCCTCTCTCCACCCCACCCTAATCCATCCCCCCTCTTTCTTTTAAAGCAGAAACAAAAAGAGTACCTCCCTTTGTTTTGTTTTTAAATCTCGGTTCAAAAGAGAACCATCACAGTAGCCAGACACTTAAAGACTGTCTCCAAAGTACTGCAAACTCAGAGGTGCAGTAATGGTCACATTGGCAAGACATTAACAGAATAAATAGGTCCAACAGAAATCCTGACTGCCAGAGTTGGTAACACCATTAAGAGACTATCAGGCAATTCAAAGGGCTCAGAGGCTATGCATGAAGTCATCAATTTAAGGGCAGATACTTTTGTCTCCTAGCACTGAGAATAAACCTGTTAAAAAGCAAGTATCTTTCCCACAATCACTGGGCCCAAGGCCACACTCTTTGTGCACTGGCTGGTAACCCTTAATTCGGTAGAATTATTGTGCAAGTGTGTGCTTCAGCTGTGTTAAGCTAGTGAGGAGGGTCAGCTTCGGGCCAACAAGCCCAGTACAGCAGAGACACAAATGCCCTCAGACGCTCCGCACAAGACTGTGCAAACGTGGCACAAAGTCTTCTCCCAAGTGTTGAACTCCACCTAGGAAGCTCAGTAGCATGCAAAAACCCGAGAGGAAACACATGGGAAAGCCCTGCAGGAGTAACTCCACTGCTGTGTAATAACTCAAGGCATTTTAGCTTGTCCTTAAGGCCACAACTGTCTCAAGTTGCACTGGGAAAACTCTCTCACCATAAAAACAGCAGAGAAAGATAGGAATGGTGAGCCATATGCCCAAGGCTTGAATACCTCCAACTTGCTGCATCCTATCATCTACCTCTCGGAGCTATACCAGCATCTTTGTAATACTGTGAAGGGACTTGGCTCAGGACAACTACTATTCTACTTTATAGGCAAGCATAGTTTCTCCGAGGCCAGTCTGCCTTTGAGGTTTGTTTTTTTTTTTTAGCATAGTACCATAATGAAACAACTGCAGTAAAGGTTGCAGTCAACAGCTGAACTCTTAAACCCTCCCTGGCATCCCACAAAAAAAGCCAGAGAAGCATCAAGGCACAATGGTGAATGCCCTTTTGAGAATGTGCCTTAAAAGAATCAGTGCAAAGAGCAGAGATTACTACTATTACAAAAGTCACCTTTTTATACTAAAAGATCATGGTAAAAAAAGGTCAGCTTTGGCGCTATCTGTTTGCACAGAAGTCCCTAGCCGTGACACACGCCAGGGCCTGACTCTACTACAGCATTGTGAGACAGTGCAAAACCTTCAAGTTCTGAAGAGTGAAATCACTGTTTTGCACATCCCTCCAGAATTGTGCGAGGTACAACAGCACTCTAGGTGGTAAACGCATGTCTTTTCTACAAGAGGCAGGGAAGCAAAACAGTTACTATGTACCTAGGATTTTCAGTACCACCCAGTTCCTCTCCCTACACCACCTGCTTGGTTTCTAATTTCTGCTGTTACTCAAACCAAGAGATTCCAGAAAAGGATTCTGTGTTGGTGTTTGGGGTTTTTTTGCCCCTCAGCAGATATTGATTGCAGTCTCGCCGAGACCTCCAGAGAGGGTTTCAAAAAGAGTACATGACCATCTTTCCTTTGCCAATTCATTGGCTCTGCATCACACAGATATAAGGCTCCCGGCACAGTCTGTTAAATGCAGTAGCTTGGAGGAATACTCAAAAGAAAACAAAATTTTCAATTTATTTTCTACCTTCGACTTCTGGGAAGACTGAAGCTTTGCAACACAACATGAGAACTCAAATCTAACACTTGGCTGGACACCAGCTGAATACCAGGTCTGAGGAGAAGAAACAGCAAGGAATGAAATGACACACAGAATACCTGAGGAATTTGGAGTTGTGGAATGGACATTAAATTCACCATCAATAGTCATGATGAAAATAGGCGGGGGGAAGGGAAGAAAAGCCCTAAAACTAAAATTGGGCATGAGGATAATGCCGATTTCAGAACAGACTAAGACGGGGAAGGAAGTTTTCAAGATCAAGCCGCCATCAGACCTGCAATTGTAGGAACAAAGGCTTACTGCAATCTCTTCCCCTAGGAAACCTTTAGAACCAACCCAGTGCTAGCTGGCAAGGCACCAATTGTTGTTCTACAGTCAGTGGTGGCCGGGAGAGCCGTTCATGTGCTTTTCACTGCAAGGAACATCCGTGCTGTAGAGGCCGTCCAAGTACGCCTGAGAAATCTCCGCTACCAAGCTCCTGTCTGGGACGGACTGGGCCATTCCATAGATGGCTCCCTAAGCAGAGAAGAGGAGGTCATTATATAGGATCATTAATGCCACCAGAGAAACATGCTCGCCCCAAACATACCCTTCACTATATGCTGGCCTCCTTACCATGCCTGTGGTCTTGGCGTGGAGGTCCTTCATGATGTCCTCAATGCTGTCTTTCACATCTTTCAGGAACTGTTCAGCAACACCAGACTTTGTGTGCAACTGCGTAATGCAGATATGAATGCTGGGCAGACAGGGGAGAGGGAAGAGATTAACCACGTATAACCGCATATCTCCTTAAAACAATATTTCAGCAGTATAACAGGAGAAGATGATCCACGCCCAATTAAAGGCAATCCCTGCACATTACTTGCTAGAACCAAGCTACAGAGAGTTCAGCTCTTCTTTTGCAAAATGGCAACTCCTCCTTCCTTCCTGACTTTACCATGCACAGTTAAAGGTCTATAAATTCCTCCTCATTCCAGGTACCTCTGGTGAGAAAAATGCAGCTCCCTGCAAGCATGGTGATCCTTGCCATCATTTCCCTCCCCTTCCTCTCCAGCTTAGAAAATACATCAGCTACCTGCAGCAGGGAACTTAGCATCCACCAGAAGGACCAGGGCTACTCGCACCTCTGAGCTATTGGTTCAGGTTCTCTAGACTTTGCTTCATGCTAACTGCAAGTCCAAAATTTTCTCACTGCAGCTACATTCGAGAGCATTGTCCCCTTTTACCTACAGAAAAACAACAATCACCTACTTAAAGTCTGACAAACATTCATTTTATACCAGGCTGAAAAGATCACTGAAAATAATCAGCCCTTCACTGTTCAATTACTTTCAT
>NW_009631175.1:0-6015 GCF_000690535.1 Cariama cristata | reverse complement strand
CAGCAGGAAGATATGAAAAATAAATAAATAAATCTACAAACCCTCAGTTAACTAACATTGGATAAAGCCCTGGCTATTTATATTTTTCTGCTTGTATTAGAGGTAAACAGAAAGGCAGCCTCAGATATGTCCTCTGCCAGGCTCATTAAAATTACTATTGCCTTACCCTCACTGCAGTAACTGCTATATATCTGTCATTACAAAAGTAATTCCTTCTCTGCAGAGGAAAAGTCTATACACAATTTATCAGATACGGACAACATCACTCAGGAAATCATGAGAGCTACACAGCCTGAAGACAACTATCTTGCAGACCCTGGCTGGGCACATCGCTCCACTGGTCTCCACAAACTCACCTTGATGGGAACTGTAGGACATTTAAGTTCCACCCTTTTGCAGTTAAGAAATTGGATAATCGATAAATGTCAAAAGTGTCCGAACCAATGGAGAGGACAGACACCTCAGGTTTCCCAAAAATGAAGATGCTGTCAATTTTTCTCAACCTTGAAAAGAAAAAGGAGAAAAGAAGTGACTGACCAGGATTACAGGGCCCAGACATTCTGTCCATCTATCTGGAGCCTTAAAAGGAAAAGCTACAGAAGGGAACAGATGACAGTACACTCCTACCAAAAAAAAATACACAACCAGCCCAGGCCATTGGGACTTGCAAGAGGACTCAGGTCATTACCAGGCCCTGAAGTCAAGTAAACTCAGGAAGAAATGGAAAAGAGGGAAGACAGAGAGGCAAGGGACGACAGCGTAGCAGGGAAAATCAGCTTATCAGGTCACATAGTAAGATAAGCACCCCAACAAGAGAGTATAACCCTTTTTCTGTCATCCTTCCAGATACCATCCCCTCAGCCATGCTGAGGCAGAAGAAACTCCTGAAGCAAAGTCACTAAATAAAAATGCCTGCACCCCTCCTCTCTGTGCCTCTGGGCTATCTGGCACAGGGCAGTCCCTGGGTATAAACAAAGCATCTTCTCCCCTAACTGCCCAGTGGATCCCTACCCAGCAGGTAACATGCTATAGCTTCTCCAAGGAAAAAGAAATGTTGCAAGAGAAACAAAAGCAGTTTGAGAGAAAGAGTCCAGAACAGGGTTAAAAAGTACAATCAAAACACTAAGGCATGCACATACTCTGATTCGAGGAAACGAGCCGTTTTAATGATCCTCTTCGTAGCCTCAACGTAGCCCGATTCTCCTATGTGCAACAGAGTTGCCCAGCATGCAGCTATGATTCCACCAGGCCTGGAGCCCGCCACGGAGGGGGAGGCGTATATGCCCCCTTGCCAGTCAGGTGCTATAAAGAACTGGTAGCTCCTGTACTTCTTGTCGCTGTACAGCACCACTGAGGAACCCTTGGGAGCATAGCCATACTGCAAGGGGCACAGAAAGCGTTAAAAAGCAGCAAGAGGGCACAGGAACATATTCAAGCACTTACTGCATGCAGCCACCGAGATCCCATTTGCCCATAGTTTGGTGCATTGCACAAAGCATCTGAATAAAGCAGCCCCTACCCCTGCCCTTCAGCACTCCTCTGCAGAGCAGAAATGCCCAAAGGCAAGGATGGCATCAGGAATCTCTCCCCAAATATGAAAGCACTGGAAGACCTTTTTCTCCCCTTCTTACCTTGTGGGTATCAGCAGAAATGCTGGTCACACCTTTTACGCGGAAGTCAAATGGACGCTTTAGAGGGAACCCTGCCTTGTCCATGAAAGCAATAAGAAAACCACCCAGGCAGGCGTCGACATGTAAGGGGATTTTGTACTTCACTGCAAGCTGTGTGCGAACAAGAGATTCTGGTGAGTAACACACAATCAGGCAAGAAAATTACGTGGCTGGGGCACTCAAACTCCAGTCACCAAGAGGTACTCTGCATTTCACAATTAAATGTTTCCCCTGGACCCTTTGGAAGCATCATGCAACTCTCAAGTCATTGAGGATAGCAGATCTGGAAGGGCTGGCTACTTGTGGGATGCCATCTGCTGCCTTTCACGTGTGTGAAGATTGCCAGTGAGAGGAAAAACATCATTGCATTTTGGCAGTTTGCTGTATTTACCAAAGAGATGTGACAACATGGTCTGAAAGAAATATCTGCAATAAAGTGTAAGGGCGTGATCCAAATGAAAAGAAGGTCAGAGGCCCTGGCTGGTTACATACAAAATAAATAACCAGAGCACAGAGAGAAAAATCAAAAGGCGTGTTTGAAAAAATAAGATCCCAGCCCTTTGACTCCTATTCCCTCCACGCATTCCTCAGGCTTCTGCACCAAGTTTGCTACAACCAGTAGGCCCTAAATCAAAGCCTTTTTACCAGGTGGACTATTTTGCTGTTATTTCCTTTCAGGTACCAAAGAATGAGCCCTTCTGGTTGGTCTCGCAGTGGGTGCAGCAGAGCTCTAAGTCACATACACAATACACACCTTCAGTTACAGCAGAAGTTTATGGCACAGACTTGAGAGTTCAGAGACAAAGCACGCACAAAAGACTCGCTGCTTTGGCTTGCTATGACACACCACACGCACCAGCTCAAGTCTGAAATCCAGCCCCATGCTGGATTAACAGCTTTACAACAATGCCCAGATGTAACTTGCGGTATTTAAACCCCACCTTCTCACAGCAGTTAAAGAGTACAAAAAAAATAGTCCCATATTCCAAATTGTGTAAAAACCCCACTGTTTGTTAACACCTGATTTGAGGACAGTGATACCCTCCCAACCAGTCTGCTCCTCCCACCAGATTCACTGGTTGGCATCCTGGAACTCCCCTGCTCTTCTTGTACAGAAGGACATGCTGGTTTTATTGTTACAGCACCCAGAAGTCCCAGGGGTGCCTTACCTCTGCCACCTCTTCAATCGGGTCCATAACTCCATGAGGGAACTGGGGAGCAGAACAGACCAGCATGGCTGTGTTCTTTGAGATAGCTCTCCTCATTGCCTGAAGATTTAAAGAGAGAAGATGTTCACATTCCATTTACCAAGTGCCATCCTGCCAAAAAAGATAAAAAGTGAAAACATGCAACACCTGCGCTTAAAAAACAACATACAAAAGGCTATAGACAGCAATGAGCTACAAGCATCAGCAGAGTCATTTAACTCATCCACTTGGAAATACTAGAATATTTTTGTTCGCCCTCATCAGAAATCTGGGGTTATTTCTGAAATACATAAATTATTTGATTCCTTATAAATCACACAGGACAAAGGGATGGTTTATATCCAATTATTTCAAACAAAACCTTATCTGCAATGACAACCACTTATTCCGGCTGTTTCTCCTTATTTCCAGGAAGCATTCACCCCTCTCTATCCACTGATTTGCTACCTGGATAGGTAGATTTCTTGCCATTTGTGGTACAATGCTAATTTCCTACAGAAAGAGTGCTGTGCTGCCTAAAATGATACCTGAATATCCACTTCCATATCCTTGGTCAACGGTATGTGAATCAACTTCAGTCCAAAGTAGTGTGCTGCCTTGTCAAATGCTGCATGAGCACTCACCGGGACCAACCTAGAAAAGTAACAGATTGCATATGTCAACCCAGGCAGCACCTCAGCTTTACTGTGAACAGGAGGGGAAAGAGCAAAAAAAATTCAACCTGTAGATATTTCTGTGTGACAGAGAGGTCACAAACAGGCCAACTCCATGTTTCAACCAGCCAAAAGTCATACAGCCCCAAAAAAAAGAAAAAAGGTCAGGGAAGATACTCTCTGGGGCAGAAGAGAGGCCACATGCTGTTCTGAACTAAAATGATGGACACCCAATCTTGAAGAACCCAGAGAAAACCCATTAAAGTAAATCTATCCCACTGCATGGTCTTCTGTGAACCAGGAACAAGAAATCCAAAAGAAAGCTAATTTCTCGTCATATCAAACAATATTGTACCATCTCCAACCAGCCACCCGCCCTGAGGGGCGTGAGACAATACAAAAGGGAAGGAGCAGCATAAATATACCAAATGAACATAGCAGTTGCTGTCTCCCATCTTGAATGGCAGTGGCTGAGCAACTGTAATTAACCTTGTTTTCTGAGGTATCATGTCTTTATCAGGGCCTTTAATAGCATGCAAAAATATTAGAGAGGGAAGAAAAGAACTGCAGGAATTCAGTAGAAGATGAACACCACAGTGTTTCATCTCTTTTTACATTTTCCCCTCGTAAGCAATTAGCCAGAGAAATATTTTTGATGCACCATCTAGAAAAAACCACCACATTAGAGAGAGCAAATCCTTTATTAGCAGCGTAACGATTAGTTCAATTCCCCATTTCAGCTCCAACCAGCCCCAACTTTAGACCCAGAGTTTTCAGGCTAAACCCTCTTTGATCTGAATAAATCAAAACCCTTAAACACTTCAAAGGCCCTGACAATCTGTGCTCAAGAGGGGCCCAAAGCTGACGTGAGCAGGTTCTGCCCTAGAGCAGCATGCAGGTATTGCCAAAATATACCTGTACAGCATAGCTACCACAGCCCCCCAGCAACATTCATGCCTCCCAGGCTGCTTAAAGGTTCCTGTGCTTTTAACCCACGTTTCTCTCCAGACACAGATGGAGAAGAAGGTGGTAATGTGCTATGAAATGAAGGATTATTGAGGTCTAGTGGCCACCTCCACTCAGAGAAACACTAAATCCCACAAAAACCCCCCCCCACTAACTTTTTTTAAAAAAACAAGTCATGGAGGTATTGCTCACATTTCTGGCTGTTTGATGCCTCTCTCGTAAGCCAGGTCTCGGTACGCCTTGCAGGCCATCAGAATGCTCTCAGTTCCCCCAGATGTCATCTGTCACAAAGAAAAGAAGCAAACCAGAAAAACAACTGAGTACACGGATGTTGCTGAAGAGAAAACCAAGAAATGGATGCTGTCACAGCACCTCTTCCCAGAGATGCTTCAGAGGCAAGAGGCACAGGACAACTCAGGTTTTCAAGGGCAGCAGAAGCCACTGAACAACTCAAGGTAGCTTTCTGACACTCAGCTTGAAAGTGCACATTCAAGTAAATGTTGACTCTTCTAAAGGGGGACAGAGAAAGGGAAACAAAAAAGATACTCAACTCAAAAGCCTGACAAGAGGGAACCATACTGCACAGTCACTAGCTGGCAAACATGACCACACCTCATGAAACTACTAGTACCTACTTAGCTCTTCATTACCTGGGGATTGTTTATCTGGATTACAGATTAATTATGCCACGTATACAGAAACAACAAAGTTGATTCTGTATTAAGTCAACTGAAGTCCAGCAGGGTTTATGAGGTCTGGAGCAGTGCCACGCTGAGGCACAGAGCCAACTCAGGGTTGGCACCATTCCTGAGCTATAAAACCTTCCCAGAATGTGGAACACTGCAGAGCACAGAGCTCTCTCCCATCTTCTCTCTGCAGAGGCCAGCCTAGGACTGGTCAACACCAGGCCAGAGCTTGTAAGTCCCCAAGGACCCAAGAAATTTCACACCAGGAGGAATTTCTGAATTACTCTCCCCAGCAAGCCCCCCTGGTATCCACACAACCCACTACCCGAGCTGTCCCAGCCCTCTTTACCCTCACCATAGGAGAGCAAGGGAGTTTGCACCAGGAGGCAGAAGACAGGACAGTACATGCACAAGCTGTTCAATCAAGTTTATTGTTGCATACCAGAACTCAAGAGCTGTTGCAAATTTATAAATTAAACTCTTTACAGGAAGAAGTTCCTCAAGTGGGAGGACTGTATCTTGTTGGCCAGCCTTTAGAACTTCTGATATGCAGGGGACAGAAAAGTGTGTGGGCACAAACCTTTCAAAGTAAAATTTTAACCTAGTAAAATGTGAGGTTGGTTTTTCAAGCAGCCTGCAGGACTGACTGACTGCTATGCTGGGTGAGCCATAACTTGAGGATGGGGGGGTACCTGGGACAGGTATACAGAAGTGCAGGTGAAACACAGGAATCAAAAGCTATTTATAGCACTATTGCAGTTTAACCCCAGCTAGCAACCAAGCACCACGGAGCTGCTCACTTACTCCCCTCTCCCAGTGGGATGGGGAGGAG
>NW_009631174.1:291-1561 GCF_000690535.1 Cariama cristata | reverse complement strand
GGGCTCTCCCCTCGCTGCTCCCGAACTCTCTGCCCAAACAGGGAGAGCCTTCCGCTGCCGCTCCCGTCTACCCACAGATCATCAACACCTTCCACATAGCCTCATCCTTCGGGAAGTGGTTTGAGGGCTCAGACCAGGCCTTCCCGAATACCTCAGCCCTGGCGGGCATCAGCCCCGTCCTGCACAGCTTCCGCGTCTTTGATGTGCGACACAAAAGCAACAAGGATTACCTGAACAGCGACGGTTCTGCCAAAAGCTCCTGCGTATCCAAAGATGTTCCCAACAATGTGGACCTGTCCAAATTCGATGGCTTTGTGCTCTATGGGAAGAGGAAGCCTATCCTGATGTGTTTCTTGTGCAAGCTCTCCTTTGGGTATGTCCGCTCGTTCGTGACCCACGCGGTGCACGACCACCGAATGACTCTGAGTGAGGAGGAGCGGAAAATTCTTAGCAATAAGAACATCTCCGCTATTATCCAAGGGATAGGCAAAGACAAGGAACCCCTTGTCAGCTTTCTGGAACCAAAAAACAAAACCTTTCAGCACCCTCTCGTTTCCGCAGCTAACCTCATAGGCCCTGGACACAGTTTTTATGGTAAATTCAGTGGCATTTGCATGGAAGGTGATCCAGGCCGGGGGGGCGGGCGGAGCAGAGCCGCCAGCGGCGGGTGTCCTGGCCCCCGGCGCACTCCTCAACCTGGGCGGGCTGACCAGCTCGGCTCTGAAGACTCCCATTACCTCAGTCCCCTTGGGCCCGCTGGCTTCCAGTCCCACCAAATCCTCAGAGGGGAAGGACCCTGGGGTGGCAGAGGGGGAGAAGCAAGAGGGGGGCGACCAGGACAGCCTCTCGGAAAAGGCAGAGCCAGTGGAGGAGGAGGAGGAGGAGGAGGACGTGGAGGAGGAGGAGGAGGAAGAAGAGGAGGAGGAGGAAGAGGAGGAGAAGGAGAAAAAAACAGGAGTTGGAGGAGTTGAAGGAAGACAAAGAAGAGCAAGAAAGAAAGGAGGACGAAGAGGAGGAAAAGGAAGGGGGCGGCAGCAGCAGCAAAAAGGACCTTGCTCTCTCAAACCAAAGCATTTCTAACTCTCCCTTAATGCCTAACGTGCTCCAGACCCTGTCGCGGGGCACAGCTTCTACTAGTTCTAATTCTGCTTCTTCCTTTGTCTTTGATGGTGCAAACAGGAGGAATCACTTAAGCTTTAACAATGAGGGCGGCGGAGCTAGCGTGGCAGAGGGCAGCAGGAGGCTGGACTTTATCGATGAAAGTGCCAAT
>NW_009631174.1:0-266 GCF_000690535.1 Cariama cristata | reverse complement strand
GCGCGGAGGGCGAGGACGGGAGCTACGTCTCCCATCACCAGCATGCTGGCCCCCTCTGTGAACTTGGGGGTGGGGAGTGCCCCTCGGGGAGCGGTGTGGAGTGCCCAAAGTGCGACACGGTCCTGGGCTCCTCGCGGTCGCTGGGTGGCCACATGACTATGATGCATTCTCGCAACTCATGTAAGACACTCAAGTGTCCCAAGTGCAATTGGCACTACAAGTACCAGCAGACGCTTGAGGCGCACATGAAGGAGAAACATCCTGAG
>NW_009631173.1:5334-14846 GCF_000690535.1 Cariama cristata | reverse complement strand
CACCGAGCCCGTTCCACTAAATTTACCTGTTGGTCCCATATTGCTGGACTGACAGTTCACCCATGCCCTGATCGGTACAACTAAGCCCTGAATCTGTTTCTTGTTAGCACACTGGGTGGACCACCTGCCTTTTCTGTTTTCCAGGTGAGTTAGAGAAGAGCTGTAAATGATGGCTGTGGTGCTAAGATGCTTCCGTCATCTGCCTTCCCTGCTTTATCGGTCTTCGTTCACAATGGTAAGGGGGCTACCGCAGGCTCCTGCAGGCTGCCCAGCCCTGCTCCTGGATGGCTGCAGGCAGTGTGTCCGTCAGATGCTGCTGACCAGACAGCTAGCTACCAAAAAAGGTAAAGGCGGCAGCCTTTTTCCTGGTGTTTGCAACTCCTCAGTGTGTTGCCAGAGTTTCTTTTCTTACTCCTTTTATCTCATGTACCAGTATTGATCTAACTTGGGCAGAACACAGCTCTGGAGGAGCTGGTTTGCCTGACGGTGTTGCAGTGTAAGGAAACCTTAGCCCTGCGTGCAGAAACCGCAGGAGAGGTACTGCATGGAGCTGCTGCTCCGCTGGGGCAGTAGGTAGCAATTGTCACAGTCCAGGCTGGCGTCAGTGCACACTGCCTGACCTACAAATGTATTCTGGCTTATGTACTCAAGTGCTGGGCTATTTTATCATTAAAAAATACGGTTACTTCGGTTTATCTTAGACTCAATTCTGAATCTAACGGGGGGTTTACTATCTTCTTTCTACTTTCTAATGCAACAGCTAACGGTTGTCAGAAATAGAAATTAATTTTTTGTGTAATCTGCAGCTAAAGGTAAAGGGCAGAGTCAAGCCAGAGTGAATGTCAGTGCTGCCCTAGTTGAGGATATTATCAATTTGGAGGAAACCAATGAAGACATGCGGGCAGTGGTAGAAGCTCTGAGAGAAGATTTCAGCAGAAATCTCAGTGTTAGAACCTCACCAGGTTGGTAACTTTCTTGAGTGATGCTCTATTGCCTGTAAATAAGGATAGTAATCCTAGTAACAGAGAACTCGGATTTTTTCAAAATTGATTTTCTTTCTATTGAGTTACTCACTGGGCACCCAATTACTACAACCTTGATGTCCCCAACTAAAGGCTCTCTTCACCCGGAGCTTGACCAGGAAGAATCCATTTTTGTTAATAGCTTCCTGGAAATAGCTTTTGTAAGTGGGAGATGTCAAAAGTGGCTAACTGAACTGTTTGCAGATGTGATGAAGCAGCAGGTTGTCAGTTAATGGTGCAGTAGGGCAGGAAAAATCCAATTGCCATTAAATTAGCCTTTTGGAAATTGCCATCAGACTGGTGTCTGGCATATACAAACTTTTTTGGCTGTGCATCTTTGTGGTTAGTGACCTTTACAAACCTTGTTCACTTAGTGAATTTTGTGGTTTAGGAAGAAATGTGAACACGTTTGACTAAGCTACAGTTACTATAACACTCTGAACATACGTATTTGCAAGTAATATCAAGTTTCAGGGATAAAATTTAACATTAAACAATGACCAAATTTGAATCATTCACCACCCCAGCTCTGGCAGGGGCACTTCAGTCTTTAATGGCGTTGGAAAGTGTAGCTCAGTCTAACTATTTATTTTAACCATAGGTATTTTTTTTAATTGCACTGATAAAGTACCTCTTGTCCCATGTGCCTTTTGGCCTGTTAACATTTTGCAGCAGAAACTAGAGAGCAGATTAGGAGTAGCTCAGGGAGAAACTGAATACTTTAAATTAGGCAGTGTATAACACCTCCTCTTGGGACTTGGGAAAAAAAGTGAGGGGTTTAAGAGAACAGTGCTAAGTTAAAGGCAATTGTTGTCTTGATTTTTATAACATTTTGATTTTCTTTAAGTTCTAAGAGTTAAAAAAATAATTATTTCCTCTTGATTCTTAACAATCTTGCTTAGTTTTCCTATTCTAGTAACAAAAACAAACGAGAGTTTTGTTTTCATGTTTTTGTGCTTTAGAGTAGCATTGAAATATTTAGCTTGCAAATACCACAGGGGATGCATGAACACAAACAGCACCTGAAGTCAGAATAAACATGTTTTTTTTCTTTTGTAACGTCTATATTTTGCATACCAGAAAGGGAAGTAGGACACTGCGTACGCGTTTTTCTTCAGCATCGCTGTGAACTGCTGTATCATACTGAAACTCCCCTGTGTTTGGTTCTTTTGAGGGGCCCTTGATCACATAATCGTGATGACAAAAGATGGGAAGTTTCCGCTGAACCAGCTGGGGCAGATCTCACAGAAGTCGCCGCAGCTCATTGTAGTGAACATGATCAATTTTCCAGAGGTAAGGACACATTACCAAAGGCATTGCAAGGGGAGATAATTACCAGGGGAACAAACAGGTTGGTGCTGAGCAAAGGAACGTTTAGACAAAATCAGTCAAACCTGGCAGGGCTGAGAGCTCTGGCTGGGCTGCGTGTCTCTTCGCGGCTGACACAAAACAGAAGCGGTATTTTGCTGCCGACTGCACCGGACGAGCGACTCTGCAGCCCTGCATGGTGCACAGAGCATCTCATGTGCAACGGCACAGGCTCACACGGGAGTTACCTGCTGCCTGTCAGGCTGTGATTGCTCTCAAGGTCGTATCCAATAAATGCCACAGTATGAGGGGTTTGCTTTGGGGACTGGTTTTCCGTCAGTTGGGTCTGCAAGAGCTTGGTTGAAAAGCGGTGCTGAGTGTGTCGCAGACCAGGTGCCTGGATTAACTGTGCCCTGCCAGGTCTCCTCATTTGCCATGCTTTTACAGGACCCAGTAGTCTTAGGTGCACGCACACTCTCTGTTGGTGCACCAGAATTACACATGTGAAGTGATGCTGCATCTGCCCTGTTGTCTTTGTGTCATTTCAGTTCCTTATGAAGACATGGCCATGCACAGAACCAGACGTGTAGTTGGAATAGTCTGTATTTGTGCTGGGGACACCAGAAAACTCCTCTAAAACTTGCTTACATATCACCAGGGCTGCTGACCCCCCTGAGAGCTCATGGAAGAAGCTGCTGATGTAGCCTACAAGCTTCTGAAAAGGCTCCCTGGTAGGACCAAGCTGGGCCCGTGCTAAGTGCTCTCACAGGGCCTGACTCAGGCACTGCTGAGGTTAGCGAGCTCCTCCCTCGGCAGCAGGTCAGAACCCAAAGTAGGTGCTGTAACCTATCCTCTGGGAGAGCCCAGTTCCCTTAATTTTCTGCAGGAGCCTTAGTTAGACTTGCCCCTAAATGAGGCAGCAAATCTGCATCCCACTGCAGGAGCAAGCAGTCGTGGTCCCCTGCAGCGGGCTCACACAGATAGAGCCGGGCAGCCGTGCAGATAGGAGCAGTAACGAGCGCAAGGTTAGCTATTCATCCCGCTCCAGGTCTGGAGGTTTGCCAAAGCTTATCTCTATTTATTTTGCGAAGGCTTTCCCCAATTAATTAAGTCAGCAAAGTCTCAGAGGAGGTCAGTGTAAGGCACTTGATGCCTGAGTGTTTCTTAAAGTGTATCCAGCACGTATAATGGCTTTGAAGAATGAAGGCCCCTCATCAGCGAGTGCACCGGGGTCCCTCGGAGTGCCGGAGCTGAGAGGGCCGGAGCAGTCGCTCCATGACTTAGCCCGTGTCCAAGCGGGAGCTCAGGCTGAGAAACGGGTGTGTGGGAAATTAAATGCCACACTATGTAGCATTGCCTACGTTTGCTTTCTAAGCCAAAGAACCATTTTCATTTGAACTAGAGCTAGAACTATTTCTCTGAACGCAGGGGGTTTTTTATACCGTAACTGTTACATAGATAGATTGAACTCTTCAAAACCATGACAGACACGTTTACTTGATGTCATTATTTACAGCATGTAGTCAGTACTTCATGGCATTGAAAAGCAAATAAAAATGCCTGAAGAGTCTGGGAAAGAAAATAATCGTAGAAAAGGACTTGCAGGGCCAAATTTTGTTTGCCCAAGAGTTATAAAACCAAACAAGACACTGTTTTATTTAAGCATGGCTATTTATTTCATGGGCTGCAAGAGGATGAGAGCAATATTGCAATATTTTCCCCTTCCTCTACCTCCTCCAATCTGTATGTTAAACAGCACAGCTTTTACTGAACATTTCCTTCCTACAGAGCAAGCACTGTTCATAGAATAACACGTTTACATTCCTAACGTGCTGAGATCATCTTGGTTACATTTTCTCTGCCCTTGTTGTGTTCTAGAGGACAGCAGTTACATCTTACAAAACACTAGCAGAGCATTCCTTTCGTTCAGTGATGTCACGTGTCTGAGACCTAAACAAACATGCAGAGCCTTAGATTGTGCCTCAGTTGACAAAAGCTGAACTTCATAAATGCAGTCTACTGCAGCAGCCTGGAGCTAAAGTTAATGATCGGAAAGAGTATCAGAAATAGCAACGCGCCTTGTAGGAAATGCCACGCGAGTGCCACAAGAATACAGACTCGCTCAGTCTTGTTATTGTCAATGTCAAGAACGAAGCAACCTGGCAGAGCCCTGCGGGAGCTCCCACCAAAACTCTGATTTAACTGAAAAGCCTGACACTCTGTAACAGTACACCAGCACCCTGGGGTAGGGAAGGAAGCCTTTTAGTCACTTTGCAGTTACTAGGCAAACCTGCACACCCCACCTTTTAAGCAGAACAGAGCGTCAGCCAGGGGTGGTGGAGTTTTGAGAAGTTAATCCTAAGAAATAAGCTGTAAAATAAACATAGAGCTGGGCACAGGCACTATTTCCCAGCCAACTGCTACTGCCCTGATGTGATGTGGTCAGGTTGTAGTGCTGAAGTGGTTAAGTTAGTTAACGTTTCTAAACTGGCACTGTGTGATTTCTAGTGGGAAACATTCAACTGGAATTTTTAAATGCTCAGAATCTTTCATCTCCTTTGCCACGGTCAGGCTACGCCTTGGGAATTTATTGTGGTTTTGCTCTGCGTTGCCTCAAACCATTCGAATAGTTTCAAAGAAGCACAACAGTTTTCTTTTGTTGTTGCTTCCCTTCCCCTCTCCCCTGCTTCGTGCCCCCCTACCCCGATACCGAGCGCGGCCGTAGTTTCCCATTCGGTTTGATCAAAGCTCTCCGCACCAATGTAACTTCCTGATCTTACTGGTAACAGAAGTAAATGTTTCCATGTTCCGTGGAGATGGATTGCCAACTATTGACAGAGTTCTGGCATATGGGAATGATTATTTCCTAATTCTCTTTACCTTTTGATCTGTTTTACAGAGCACAGCTGCAGCTACGAAGGCTATAAGGGAGAGCGGCATGAACCTGAACCCAGAAGTGGATGGGACAATAATTCGGGTGCCGATTCCAAAGTGAGTATTGATGGTTGCCTGAGTTCCTCATCACGCAAGATAACACAATAGGTTGCAGTGAGTGACCTTCAGAGGGTAAGTATGTACCATTGCTGTAATGTTGTGATGCAGCTGCTTTCCAAATAGCTGTATTTCAGCTTCAGAAAAAAATCTGAGCCCCTAAAAGCATCTGGTGGAACCTCTTCCAAGTGTCTGAGCTCTAAGTCACCACACTTTGGCATCTGATGGTTGGTCTTATTGCTCTGTATTGTCCCCCCTGCAGAGGAAACCGGGTCCTGGCTGGCTGCAGCACTTTGCAAGAGACTGCCAAAGGCTTTTGGAGCTGTATTGCCTTACTTCAGGGGCTGATTCTTTTCTGCCCTGCTGTAAATTCCTTGAATTACACCAGTGTAGAGCAGCAGTAACGCAGCAGTGAACCAGTAGTATTAGGGGTGAATAGCACCTTGCTGCAGAGAGCACTGAAAGGAAGGGATTAAAGAAAGAGGGAGGAAATTGATAGTTTCAACTAAAAGATCCACTCCCTCTTCTTGTGTTATACACATTGTGTAACTGATGTGGAAATTTTAGTATAGAGCCGATGATAGAAGAGCGGGCTGCTCCTGGCCTAAGACTTTTCCCTCGCCCATGACAGGTGTCTCCCAGCCCTCGGACAAGGCAGGAGGTGCCACTGCATCACTGCTTCAGTTTGGATCAGGAGAGCGCTTTGGAAGTGATCCTGATGATCCCTGCTTAGCATGCTGGGGTCTCAGCCTGCAAATGGGATTCCTTTCAGACGAAACTAGAGAGGTACCCTCTGGGAGCGCACCGAGTGCTCCCCCACCACACACCCGTGTTTGGTCCCTGGGACCAGGCTGGACTTCGGGTGGAGCGAGACCTCCCAGCAGCTCCGCTCGTTCTGTGCTGCGCAGCTCGCTAGCGTAGACGCAGCCTGTAACAGGGGCAGCGGCACTGCTCTGCCCAGGTTTGGGTGCTGCAAGGAAAATTCACGAGTTCCTGTGGGTGCTTGGACCCTGCAGTGATGGAGCCCTCTAAATACCCTGGGCAGATGCAGATGTACATGATCTCGCCCCTGGGGTTACATCGCACCGGGGTGCTGTGGGCAGCTCCCACAAAGGGTAAAGACGGCTCCGTACGCTGCCTCTGCGCACAAACACCTTACACGTGCGCTGCGTTTTACAAGCAGGTGACTTCTCTGTAAAGATGAACCAAGTATTTCTCGTGCTTTAGATCTACTTTAAAAATCCTATGGAATTGTATCTAGCATTTTGATCAGAGAAGTCTAATTGCAGCTTTCCGTTGCTGTCAGTAAGAGGGAATGACATTATCATTCTATTTGCTGATTTTCTTTTCCCTGTGCTCCCTGCCCTTCCCCCATTCCTCAGGAGAGGAGGCAGAGGAGGAGGAGGAGGGCACCATTATCTTCATAATTGCTGAGGCTCCCGGGTTGCTGCACAGTGGTTTGATTGTTAATGGGCACTTGGGTCATCCTTGAATATGAATTGCAGAGGAGGAAACTCCAAAACTGCAAATCCCAATCTTTAAAAACAATACTGTTTTTTAAACACATGTGTGCGGTCTGTCACTATCTTTTGCGGTGCTGCAGAGCGAAAGTGAGTCTTCTCTCTGGAGGGAAGGTCTGCCTAGGGTACTCCCTTGTTCCACGGGTGTGCGAGGGCTGCAGCTCCTGGCCCCTTTCTCCCTGCCTGGCTGGCAGCCCGAGGAGTCCCCAGGTAAGGAGGTTTTGGCCTGGGAGATGTGGCCTCCAGGTCTGCCCTCGCGGGCACCTCCGGTCCCATTTGCTCACCCCCGCTCTTTGGTAACACGACTCGGTCTTTCAGAGTTTCATCCATTTATCAAAAAGACAAGCAGGCAGTTTCAACCTTTTAAAACCTAATGCAAAGAGGGGTAGAAATAACCAAATTCTGCTAGAGGCCTCTCTTTAATATTATATCCCCGAGTTACTTTTAAAAAATTTTCCGAGTTTCTCATTTTCCCAACTCTAAAGATGTTTATGAAAGAATATATGACAGACAGATGCAGTGAAATTGCCAAAATTATGGCAGGTATGCAAAATAAGCAAACAAATCGGAAATGAAGAGACAATATTTTTTGTGCAGAGATTGGTTTCTTTCATGAGGGGAGGCACAGTAAAAGTAAAATCAAACCTGAATTGTCCTTACCTGTTATTAAACCCACTTTTTAGTCTGACCTATCAGCTGGACACACGTGTCATATTTTGCTTTATGCACGTCCAGCTGTGCTTCGGTGCTTGAGAGTGTTTCAACTGAGCATTTTTAAATGGAGTTTACTTTTCAGTATTTATTCTAGTAGTTTAGTTTTTGCATTGCAGTTTTAACAGAAAAAATACACTCGTTTCATTTGTGTTTACTTCTGCTGCCTGCTAGGATCCCCTCTGCTCCCTAAGGCATTCGCCTGTTTGTGTTGCTAGCACCGCATAGGCAATATTTATTTGTATAAAAAGTATTCTCTGAGGGTTTACACAGAAAAAAGAAAAAAGGAAGAAAACCAGCCATGGGAACATTTGTATTGGTTGATCTCTTGGCCGAATTTGACCTGACCTTGTGTCTTTTATGGTATTGCCTCATTTTTAGATTCATCTTTTTTGGACCCATTGTATTACACTGGATATTGTTTGTAAATTAGTAATATTTTTACACATGCTTTACTGAAAGCCAGATGACTCATTTGAAAGTTTAATGACTCATTGTGAGCTTTTTTTTCCTTTGCCCTTTAAGAAATATGCAAAGATACCTACTATGGGGAGAAGGGATTCAAAAAATTTCATTTAAAAAAAAAACAAAGCAGTTTCTGAGCTGCTTTGCTGCAGATCACTCATCATCAGAAGTCTCTCGCATGCTTTTTATTGAGCAATATATGTTGCACCCTATGTTTATCTGCAATTATGCATGCAGAGTATTTAGTTAAGCCTACTTTCCTTTAACTGATACCTCTCATTCACAGGAAATTCCTAGCATTTGATATACAAAAATTATTCTTACCTGCATAAAGGTCTTGCATTGGAGACGAGACGTGACCTGTGTCGTGCTTGCTGTGGGTCTGCTCCTGCCGTGTGCGGGGAGAGGAGCATCCAAGGGCTGCAGTGCTTAAACCCCTGGTCACTGAGGGAAGCAGAAAAAAGGGAGACGTTACGTGTGGGACGGTGTGCGTTTCTGAACACCCTGGCATGTCAGTCCCCAGGCTCCATCCTGATCCTGGCAGGGCAGGACTGTCCCCAGGGGAACAGCAGGATTTGAGCCCGCGGCTCCTTGAGCTGGAGGGGAGGGCGGCGTTCCCCCTGGGGAGAGCCGAAGAGGCGACAGGCGGGGACCTTGTCCTTGTTCCCCACTTCTGGCACCCCTTCCCCAGGTTCACTTCGCACATTTTTTTGGCTTTAAAGAGGGCGTAGAGACAATGGCTACTAGACAGAAAAGAAAACATATCTAAGAACAGCTTAAAAGTCCCAGATCTGGGGGCAGGATTAAACAACTGTCCTTAGAAACCATGGGCCTGGCTCGTGTTGATGGATCCCTTAACCAGAAACAGCATCCGCTTGAAAAAGTGTCCGTTTCTGGCATTGTTGGTAGCATTGCTGAGAATTTACACACAGTCTGGCTGGAACATAAAACCCGTGGAGAAACTCCACGGCGCTGCACAGTGATAAAAAGAAATTGGTGTTAATAAAGATGGACAAGGAGGCATGAAAGCTATGACCCCGTGCCAAGAAGCATAGGAAATCTGGCAGCGCTGCATAAACAAAAACATTTCCTTAAAGGCTCGTCAGCCTCAAGCAGGCGAGTGATACCCTCGGCACAATTCGCAAAAGCTGAGCGGGAGAGGGGAGGCAAAGCTGACGGCAAGCTCGGGTTCCCACAGCTGAGGCAGCCCTGCTGCGGACCAGCTTGCCTCGCCACCCAGCAGGAGATGGGAGAGGTTTCCAGCTCCCTCCTCCAAGTTTAGCAGCTGGGATTGACTCCCCGCCCCCCAAAAAAGCTGCCTGAGAACCTGACCTCACCCAGCCCTCTGCTTGTGAGCTGGTTTTGCCTGCGCCGCAGGACCTCTGGCTGGGGAGATCGAACACGAGAAGCCCTAACGGCATCGATGTTGGGCTGCAGAGGAAACCACAAGTAACCCCGCTCACTTCTAATTAGGCGTTCGGTCCAGGCCACAGTC
>NW_009631173.1:2619-5265 GCF_000690535.1 Cariama cristata | reverse complement strand
TTCCGTCAGCGGGGAGCAGGAGGGGGTGGGGGGGCCGAGCCACTGCCCACAGGGTGCCCCGGGGTGAGGGCAGTGTGCCTGCGCGGGGGCACCCTGGGTGCTGGGGCTGGGTCGCTGCTCTCTAGGTCTGTCAGCTTTTGTAGCGATCCCAAATTCCTGTAATTACTAATCGGTTCTGGGAAGCCTATTCCCTCTTGCACCGTGAAATAGAGATAACTGGCAAGAGGCCAGCGGCTCTGCAGGCATCTGCTGCGAGCGCCCTGGCTGCCGAGGGAAGGTATCGGCACGCGTGTGACTTGCCGGGCTGAGCATGAGCTCGGGAAGGGCTGAGGGTCCGATCGTGCCCCGACAACCTCCCGGTGACGCACCCCCACGCAGGGGCAGAGCTGGTGCTGCCCTGGGCGCCCTCGCCCCGCGTTTCCTGAGCTCTCTGCAGGAAGGGTCTTGGCCTCGGTGTTTTGGTGACCCAAGCTGTTGCAGCCAATTTCTAAATACTCCTGTGAAATGTTTATTTTGCAATATCTTCTGTGAGCAGACGGGCGCTCTCTTGCTAGCGAGTCTCAGTGAGTGCACTGGGGTTTTTCATTCTCAAGGCAGTCTGGAAACTTCAACAGCCATGAAAATAATTAAAATGTTATTATTAAGCACTAGCAGTTGATGTTGACAGTGATCAGCTGTAAGTGCTGGAGCATTACGAGAGCTGAGGTGACAGGTCAGCCATTCCCATGCCTTACTCAGATGGCCAGACTCCCTCATCACCTGCAGGTTTTGGTTTGGGATGGAAAGTTGAGGGTTTTCTTGTGGTACCACAGCAGTAACCGGCCCTGCATCAGGGGGACAGTGGAGCTGAAGTTCTCCTGGGCCACGTTACCTGTGGCTAGCCATGTCTAGCATCGTCCTCTTGTCACACCAGGCATTCACATCATCTTGGTGGAAAAGCCTGGTTGTAATGAGCTGGAATAAGGTTGAGTGAAACCGAAGTTCTGTAGCTTCCAGATACATAATTCAGGCTCTCCCAGTTGCAGGGAGACGATACCGAGTTTCAGGAAGGGATGGAGGTTTCCTCCCGGCTTTGCAGGAATATGCTTTTCAGCTCCATCTCTCGGGCCTGGAGCTGGATTTTCCCTCTTTCCCACAGATCCTTTGGCAGCAGAAAAAAGGAAAGGCTGAACATTTCAGCATGACTTTCAGGCACCGCAGTGACAACTATAAAACGAGTAAAAGTCCCTCAGCTTAGGGCTGTGCTGGGAACTTTCCATTCTAGGCTCAAGACTTTCTTCACTGGGTTGTGCTGCTCTGGCGACGCTGTGCAGAGGTGGCCGATTCCCTCAGGTGGACCAAAGCAGGATAAACCCACACCCTGAGCTGTTCAAATCCCTCTGCCCTTGCGACACAGGGCCTCCCTGCAGAGCCGGCTCTGTCTTGGCACAGGCGGCTTTCGGGTGTTCCTGTGCAGCCCGGCTCGGTGCTGCCTGGCACCTCTGTGTAGGGCAGTCGGAGAGGTACCGCAGCGGAGAGCGTTGCTGAAGTCCATCGCAGAAAATAAATCTGGCTGTGCTACACATGACACTGTTTTCCTTTTGGTGTTTTTTCTGTCCCCTCACTGCTAGGGTGACGAGAGAGCACAGAGAGAGCCTGGCCAAGCTTGCCAAGCAGTCCACCAACAAGTCCAAAGAGGCCCTGAGAAAGGTGCGAAGTAAAAGCATCAACCAGGTAAAGAAGTTCAAGAACAAAGTGTCTGAAGATACCATCCGGCTGCTAGAAAAGCAGGTAATTTTTTTTTTCCTTCTGCCATATCATGATGTTTCACAGCTCCGTGGTGCATTTGTCCCAGCCCTTGCTGACAAATCTCCGGCACTTGGAAGCCAGCTGGGGAACGGGTGTCCCTGAGCTGAGTTTTTGGAGTCGGCAATAGCTGTTGTATTTGCTTTTTCTTTGTGAGATTTGGGGCTTCAATCTCAAAGCCAAATTTATAATATGAATCATTGTAAGCTGACACAGGGAAAAAAAAAAAACAACGTTCCCCAAAAGCTTTTGTATTACGAGGGGTTGTTGCACAAATCAGCTGAACTTGAGGAGCCCACATCCATAGCTTTGCCACCTTTACACAGTGCCTGGCCACTGCAAAACAGCTGGTGTTAGTGAGGATTGCTCCAGTTTGTTATTAATGAAAAGGCTAGCAAGATTATCTGTTAGGAGTTTTTGGCTCCAATTCAGGAAAATACTTAAGCACATGCCTAATTCCCTAAGAGCAGATGTCACTAAAGTCAATTACTTGGTCATAAACTCAGGCACAAGCCTAAGTGTTCTGCTGAATTGATGCCTCTGAAGGCAGGCCATTACTTTTTAGCTGTTTGTTTATTAACAGCTAAAGTTAGATACATTGCAAATGCTTTGGGACAGTTCTCTCTGTGCTCACAAAAATAAACATTGATATACAGAGCATTTGTGCAAGCAGGAAAAATGGCCATGCTATTGTAACTGAATCCTGTTGGGAAGGAGTTCTCCCAGAGCAGACAGATGGTTTTCTGCATTTGTAGAGGTAGCATCGCAAGTCTAATTTTCGCTTGTACCCAAATTTTTCAGCATGAGGAAGGGTCGTTGTCATATACCTCGGACCTTGGGAGCAAGTGCACCTTAACCAGT
>NW_009631173.1:0-2588 GCF_000690535.1 Cariama cristata | reverse complement strand
AGTGCACAATCAGCTGCACCCCCCCCCCCCCCCCCCAAATGTGCCCCAGCCTTGCTCTCCACTCATTCAAATAAGTGCACACACATTTTGGTCCCATTTACACGCTCACCGTGTCCTTCCCATGTTACCAGGAGACCTGATCCCTGGGCAGGGCATTAGCAACGGCCACTTCTTTTTACAAGAAATATACAGATCTGTTACTTGATGTGCAAATTCTTAGCACGTACTAAGTCTGCGCTCCTGCTATTACCTAGTTTGTTCTAATAGTGGGAAGGTTGCAGGAGGTAATGAGATAAACCCTCTCTTCTCTGGTGCCAACACCAGCAAGTCTCTAACTCTGCCTTCCCCTGAAGTTCCTCTGTTAAATAAGGACCTGACCAAGTCACTTGTGAAGCTCAGCCAAGAGTTTGTGTTGTCAAGGCTCTGAAAAGACGCACCAGTCCCTGGTCTCACTATACAGATGCAACACTGGCACAGAATCACTGAGGGCTGGTGAGAGCCCCCAGAAAGAGCCAGTTGTTGCCCCGGCACTATTTTGAGTTTTATTAGGACTTTAGGCTTTGTTTCAGGAGGTGATCCAGTCACTCCGTTCCCTTTGAACGCTGGCATCGCTTAGCACATGACTCAGACTTGTACTATGTTGCCACAGATCCAGCAAATGGCAGACAGCACTACAGCGGAGATGGACAAGCTGCTGGCAGCAAAGACCAAGGAGCTGCTCGGATAAGTGCCATCCCGATGACAGACTCCCCCCTTGAGCATGAACAGACTGCCTTGGACCCCAGTGACCATCCCTGCCCGAAGTCAGCAGCCTCGGGCAATGGGCAGGGGTGGCTCTGCCAGACCTCCAGAGCAGCTCTGTGCTTTGGCTGCTCCAGTTCCCCACCTTGGATTGTACTGGAGGGAGGGGGAGACTCTCCTCACTATTCTTCATTCAGGTGGCCACAGAACTGGGTGAGCTTAATTTGGAAGATTAAAAATAAAACAGCAGGAAGGAGGACTGGAGGCTGCTGGAAGGGCTCCCACACAGAAGCATGGGCACAGGAGGAACGACTGCCCTGCTCGCCTTGCCCACCAGCACGTTTGCATCCCAGCGTCTCGCAGCCTGGCAGAAGCAAGGACCATGAGCAAGGGAAATTGCACTGTCCTGTTGTGAACCTCAGCATTTATTTTTGCTTGAAAGAAAGTCAAAATGAGATGTGGAGAAGCAACCTTAGGACAGCCAGTTCCTGGCTGGTGCGTCCCCTTGGGTTCACACATCCCAAAAGAAGCGCTTGCCCATTGCCGTGGCCACAGAGTTACCTGCAGCCTGGCCACAGGGAAGGCATGGGGGAGCTCAACACCGACAGGTGCAGTGTGGGCAGGGGAGTCAGGCTTCGTGGTTCCCTGGGCTTCATGGATACAAAACCGAAACCAGTGGTGTCAGCATGGCTGTTTTAGCCAGGACCAAGAAGACCAAAAGCCAACACAGAACTTTCCAAAACCAGCTTCTGCCCGGCCTGACCAGTTACAGAACCCCCACGTGAGCCACTAATACCACATTTTAGCGGGTGGAGGAGGTAGAAGGAGAACAGGGTCCTGAGCATGTCATGCAGCTCAGCTCCTCACTACCGGCAGGTACTTCCCGACAGCAGCAAACGGCCGCCCTGCAGCCTCGGGTGATGGCAAGAGGAGGGTAGGTGGTGGCCAGCCCCCCAGCCCCGCTCCCAAGGCATTTAGGTTCAAGGAGCACTGAGTGCTCTGCAGTCCTTAAATAAACAACTCCCAAAATGTTAGTTTGTGTGCAGTGGGGAGGGGGAGGAGGATGAAGGGTTTGCTCTGCTAGGGCCCCACATGTCAACAATTTCTCTGCTTTGTGTATTTTGGCCAAAGCGCTTACCATGATAAATGAATAAAGGAAAATGGCGAGCCCAGGGCAGTTACATGGCTCAGTAAATTGCTTTCAGCCGATTACTGGGGGTTTTTTTGACATTTATCAACTAGGCTTTTTTTGCTGTTGTTGCAGCCTTGGCACCCCAGTGAAGGGTTGCCCCAGTACCTGCCCAGGAGCAGCAGCTGCTGAGCTGGGTGGAATTTCCCAAGTATTTACTGCTATTCCTTACCCTGTAGCATCTCACTCTACCTCACATGAATGAAAACCTAGTGGTAAAACTGCACCAGCGCTGGGCTGGGGATGGAGCTGCCCGTCCCCAGCGCGGCCAAGCCCTGTGCCTTTGGGAGGCAGCGGGAGAGCATCCAGGACTGGCCACATTGGTGAGGTGAAACCAGCTGCAGAAATAGCTTTCAAAAGTGAAGAAAAGCAGAGCCCTGTTCTCTGAGCGGCTACAGCCAACAGCCCCATAGCAGGGGAGGGTTTGGGGAGTCCACTTGCCTGCCTCCTCACCTCACCCCCTGTGCTCTGCATCAGCCAGGAGCAGCCACCACACGACCCATGAGGTCTGCTCGCACCCCGGGTACCAGCAGGGCAGCACACAAGCCCGTGGAGCTGTGCCACCGCAGCCCATCCTGCTCACTGTGGGGCCTTGCACCTTAGGACAAGCAGAGAAAAGCACCGGCTGCAGCCCCAGCACCTTCCAGCCACACAGGAC
>NW_009631172.1:4559-4774 GCF_000690535.1 Cariama cristata | reverse complement strand
CCCCTCCCCTGCTGCCATGAGAGCCCTCATCCCCCAGGAGCTGCGGTGGTCCCCAGCGCCCAGCCCCGGGGCCAAGCACCTCGCTGCCAGGTTGCGGACCCCGCCGCGCTCCAGCTCGCTCGGGAGAGCTGCCGCAGCCGGAGGGTCCCTGCGGGGGGGGAACCACGGTCCGGGGGAGCTGGGGAAAGCTCGAGGAAAGGCAGCGGATCCGATCA
>NW_009631172.1:1463-4371 GCF_000690535.1 Cariama cristata | reverse complement strand
AAGACCAGTCCTTTTTATGGAAGCCGCTTTTGCCACACGTAGGCCAAAACTGATTGATAGGGAGCCCACCACCGTGACTGGCAGCACCGCACCAGCACTCAGCCAGATCCCACCCTCCACACCCTCCGGCACGGGGCAGGGATGCTCCTGGCAGTGAGCCGGGGCCTCCCTCCGCTCCTCTGCTCCCCCTGCACTGCTGCTCCGGGAGGAAGAGGAGGTCAGGAGGAGGAGGAGGAGCGGCAGGACAGAGAGGGGTCCCGGGGGCTGGAGTGGTGCCCAAGCAGTCCCTGGTGAAGAGGAGCCGCTTGCAGAGCCGGGTGGTCCGGATGCTTTGTGCCCGTGACTCCGCTCAGCACCTATTCCAGAACGCAGGGTCTGCAGCGCTCAGGCGGGTGCGTGTCGGGCTAGCTGGGGGGCTAGCTCGGCCAGAGAAAGCCCCTGTCCCATACCTGAGAAAGAGGGACGAGGACCGTGCTGCCGGCGGAGGACGGGGCGAACTCTGCTCGTCTGCGTCAGCGCTGCTTGGAGCTACGCTTGCAGCAAGCACGCCGACGTAGAAATAACGATTGCTCGAGCAAAGGGAAAAACGTCGATGTGAAATCTTCCCCGGGCTAAAGCCAGCGTGGCCGGAGCCGCGGGGAGCCCGGGAAGCGGCGCCCCAGAGGTGCGGGAGCTGGGCTGTACGGGGGCACTGGGCGGTGATGCTTACGGGCCGAGGGGCTTTGCCAACCAACCCCTGAGACCACCAACTGCAGAGACAGGCACAGAGGGACCTGTGGAGACTACGGAGCCATCCCATTTCTCTTCCGAGAGCCTGACACCAGTTTGCTCTGGATACTGGAAACGTTAATGAAACAGCTCCCGCCGTTCTCTGTCCTGGGTAGCACGAACACAGGGCAAGCCCGGCGCCTCACCCAAACCGACCCCCAACATAAATCTGAGGTCAGCCCACCTCCCCCCTCAGGTGTCTCTACTTCTAAACCAATTAGGCGAGGGGGGCTTAGCCAGAAACCCCGCAGGACTACTGAGCAGGCTGACATTTCTCAGGGCCATACTTCACGGTCTGCTTTCACTGAAAAAAAGCCTCCCTTTGTCTTCATCTCCTCTGAATTTGGTTCCCTGCAGTCTCTCCAGTTAACCAACACCCTCAGATAATCACCAGTGCTATGATGCCTTTAACGGCAAAAGTGACTTTGGACCTATGAAACAAGCAGCAGCTGTTAGGAAGGAGCCAAGTAGAGAACAATATTCCCTTAATCCAGCAGCAAGTCATTTCTCTCTATCGTTCATAAGGATAAGCCGTGAATATTGATCTCCCGTATGTGGTTTCATGCGGCTGTAGTACAAAGTCAACTAAACCCAGTTATCTGTCTGATGGAACTAAAAAATGTTCCTCAATTTGATTTCGGAGAGAACTGAATGTGAAGGAAATTTAATTATGCCAGTCATACTGAACACAATGAAATGACCATCAAAACATTTTCCAAAGGTTTAAAGTGTTTTTCTTTCGCTAGGATTCACTTAAAGCGACCTCTTGTATCTCTGTGTTACTACAATCTCTTAAAAACTAGGCCTCGAAAATCAATTTGATTACCTCTCTGAATTAAGTATGCACAAATGAAAGCAATTGCGATCAATACAAATTAGGTTAAGCACTCCGCTGTGTACAAAATCATTATGTAACGAGGAACAATTTGAACGAAGACGCAAATAATCGCGTGGTCGGGGTGCGCGGCCAGGGTGCCTTCACCTGCTCGTTGCCATCCGCTGCGCACCCACGAAACCCTCCCGATTTCTGCAATCCCTAGGAATGCACTCCGACGGCATTTGCCTAGAAAAACCGAATACGCCCACAAACGAGAAGTGTAGCACCAAGTGTTAATCCCGTTCTTCCAGAGAAGATCCGCCGTCATCGGCGAAGATGTCTTTGCTCGCCCAAACCAACCCTCCCGTAACAGCAAGGCGTTCCCTACGCCGCGGTTCCTGTTTGGAGATACAGGGATTCCTACAACGCTCCCAGAAAGGAGTGCACAACCTCGCTGTTCCCAGCCGGGAATGGGTTTTCTTGGTACTCAACCTGATTTTTCTCTCTCTTAATGGTGTCACGGAAGGAACGCCTTCCTCTCTCTAGGTCTTGCATCCTTCAGCTATTTGAGAAGAAGAGATGAATGGGTCTGGGGACTTGGTTCTTTTATATTTCCTTCTGGCACGTAGCAGGTCTCAGGCTATTTGCGTCAAATCTCTTGTAAATCTGCCGGGCGGCTGAAATTGGGCTGTAAATTCTGGGGGCAGGGGCTGCTTCCCCCCGTGCCGTGCTGCGACACCCATCTCAGAGCGGGATCTCTGACAAGGGCCTCTAAGTACTATTGTAATATACTTCCATCGTTAATACAGAATAATAAATAATGGATGGGGAAGGGCCAATGTATTGCACTCCAGGGTGAGAACGAGCGGCGGGGTGGCGAGCACACCGTACGGTTTCAGCGTTCTGCCGTCACCGCGCGGCTGCAAGCCCTAACCGTGCTCTGAAGCGGGTTCTCCAAAGCAGCCCCCCAGTCTCTCTGCTGTGGCCGAGGCCCCGACACGCAACATCCAGCCCTCTCTACAAACAAGTTTTTCTGTGACCTGCGAAAGGAACAGACCCGATTTCTGACAGATTTCTGTTTCAGAGCCGATCGTCAGCTCTCCTTTCCCATAGCTGGGGGATGTATAAGTTCGCCCTCCTGCCGGGATCATGGCCAAGCTCACGCCGTAGCCGTGCTGCAGGGCGGGCACTTACGAGATCAGACTCCTGCTTTCCGAAGAAGGGGTGCAACCGCCCCCAGTAACCTTGGGACCTCTGGCCCTGGGGGCAGCGACCCCCGGGGTACCAGGACGCTGTGCGGAGAGGAGCGCTGGGGCTGCAGGG
>NW_009631172.1:0-1450 GCF_000690535.1 Cariama cristata | reverse complement strand
CACCCTGCGTAACTGCAGCAGCCTCCTCGAGGTGCCAAAGGGCACTCGTGCTGGCTGGGCTCCCAGCTGCTGCCAGAAGCACAAGCTGGGGGAAGCTGCGGAAGCGGCAGCACTCCAACGCCGTCACCCGACTGAGGGGCAGGGTGAGCGCGCCTGCGGCACGGACACACCAGTCCCCGGCACCGCCGGCTCCGGCACTCGCCAGCCACAGCAAAACGTGGGAGCCTTCAAACTGCACCCTGCGAGTACTTCACTTCTAGCGCCTGGGAGATTTATGTTTCCCCTTGTCCTGCAGATTCTCCCTTTCGAATCCCAAAAGAGTTTCCAGCTGAGTTGTAACACTTCTCTGTAACCGGGATTTGTGTTCCCCCCGTCTGAGCACCGAGCCGAAAGCAGACCTTCCCACACCGAGCGCCCTGCCTGTTGCGGCAGCATCGGCGGGTGATGTGCCAGCACATCCCCGCAGGTGCCAGAACACAGCCCTGGCCTTCTCCCGGGGAGAAAGGGAAGTGCTTCAGGCATCTTTTCCAAGGAACGACTGGGAATTTAAACTTGAGGTAGGTAAGCAAAAGTACTGAATAGCAGTCTGAAATCTTAGAGTGGACTAGAATTTGAAATATCTGGCCTTCTTGTTTTCTGCGTATTACATCTAGTAGCTTAATCCCAGAAACGTTTAGGTTGGAAGGGACCTTAGAATCATCGAATCACAGAATCATTTGGGCTGGAAGGGACCTTCAGAGGTCATCCAGTCCAACCCCCCTGCGGTGAGCAGGGACATCTCCAACTAGATCAGGTTGCTCAGAGCCCCGTCCAGCCTGACCTTGAAGGCCTCCAGGGATGGGGCTTCCACCACCTCTCTGGGCAACCTGTTCCAGCGCTTCACCACCCTCCTTGTAAAGAATTGTTTCCTTATGTCAAGTCTAGATCTACCCTCTTTTAGTTTAAAACCATTACCCCTTGTCCTGTCACAGCAGACCCTGCTAAGAAGATCACCTTTAAGATCATCGAATCACAGCTGTGCCGCTTTGACACCCCCCCACGCCGCAAGACCCTCCCGGCACCTTCCACTTAGAAGTCAGAGTCGCAAGCCGAGTCCCCGGGGCCCCCCGCGAGGGAAAGTACGGCTCTGCCGAGGTCCTGCTGTGTGCCTCCAGAACCAGCCTGTCTTCACAAATTCTGACTCACGGGAGAAAGGAAACGATTATTTCCTTTTAATGGCCGCTACTGATAGGGTGCGATTATGAAGGACAGGAGCAAAGCCGTGCCAACTTATCGGGGAAAGCCGGAGCTGGGCTGCCCTCCCGGCTCTGCCTGCGCCCCCGGCGACACTGCTGAGCGCAGGAAGGACGAGCAGGCCTGGGAGGAGGGATGTTCCTTGCCAAACAGTCCGGTTCCCGTTTCCTTCTTCCCGGGGGTTTACTAAAGCCCAGCTTCCGCAGGAGAGAGAGGT
>NW_009631171.1:363-806 GCF_000690535.1 Cariama cristata | reverse complement strand
CCAGCCAAAAGCAGAAGCAAGGATACGACCCCCCAACCCCACCTTGACTGTCTCCAGCCTCGTGCTTGATTCTCCAGCGTGCACACACACATTACCAGCTCTCAGAATACTAAATATTCTGTATTTTGTGGATTACTACTGTAATACTACCGCACTGGCTCTATCCCCAGCGTGTTATAGAGCAAGCCTTGGCTTCTCTGAGGTATTTCCCATCCTTCAGTGGAGGGGCAAGGCTGAACAACCTGTTATGAGTAATTGGCAAACTCCTGGAGTACTCTGGCCTTCATTTTTTTCCCTAGATGTATACAGCAATTGTAGCTTCTCACAAAATCACCTATGGATTTAAAATGCAAGAAAAGAATACTTAAGGTGAATTAGCTTTGCACTCACTTCTACCTAGGCCATCTGTCACAATTTTCATCGTAAGCCTTCACAGCATTTTA
>NW_009631171.1:0-208 GCF_000690535.1 Cariama cristata | reverse complement strand
ACCCGCGGCCTGGATGCAGCCGAATCTGCATCCCATGGGAAGAAAGGAAGAAATTGAGGAAGTTTCTCTTTCAGGGAGCAAAGCTCAAAGCTTGCTCCCTGTCCAGCTCTGGCACAGGGAGGAGAAGGGGCTCCAACTCCCAGTCCCCGACACAGAAAGTGCTGCAGCCTGCAAGTGCTTCTCACCCAGCACAAGAGCCCCCACTTTG
>NW_009631170.1:343-39398 GCF_000690535.1 Cariama cristata | reverse complement strand
GATTTGATTGGTAATAAATTAATTTTTTTCCCTAAGTTGAGTCTGGTTTGCCTGTGATGGTAATGGGTGAGTGATCCCTCCCTATCCTTATCTTGACCCAACAGCCTTTCGTTATATTTTCTCTCCCCAGTCCAGCTGAGGAGGGGAAGTGATAGAGCAGCTTTGGTGGGCACCTGGCATCCAGCCAGGGTTAAGCAAACCACACATGGTTTTAAAAAAAAAAAAAAACAAGAAGAAAAAAAAAAAAGAAAACCAGTAGCTCTGCCTAAAGAACAAACAAACAGTAGCATTGTTCTAGGATTGGTTTTGATATTCTGCATGCCAGAAACTGCAAAGCTCAGGGTCCTGCTATAAACCCTTTACAATTTGTATTTCTACTGGCTTTCAGGATCAGGTTTTCCAAAGAATTATGTAGTTCAGTTTCTCTAGCTACTTAAAAAGCGTGCTTATGCCATGCAGGGTCTGGACATGATAGGGTTTTCAAGTAGCACAAACATATCCTCTAATTTTTTTGGATAGTCAATCTAATCCTATCTGTAAAGGAAAAAACAGAAGGGTTTTACTCACTTCCTGATCTCTGATCTTGCAAGCAGTTCATAATCACTGGAGAATAGCACTGAGGTAAACAGCAATTGGACTCGAAGTACTTGGTTAAGGGGAAGAGAAAGAGTTCACACCCACAATGCCCCTGGAGCAGACAGCTGATTTTAAGCCAGATCCCTCCTATGGGCTGATGGGGTAAGCTCAGCTGTTCCTATGCTTTTTTTGACTGGGTTAGCTGTGTCACTCCAATTCCCCTTAGCCCAGGGGACTGGTTGTGTGGTCACTTACTCTGTTGCTGTTATGCTAACACACAAAATAAAGGGATTGTTGTTTCATTCCCAGATCATTTCCATGATGCAGTTGCATTAACACAACAGAGTGGGGAAAGGTGGGGCAAGGAGGAACAAGCACCCATGAGAAAATAACATCTATAAGCTGTTCCACCAGAAGAAACACAGTGTCCAGGTCCATCAAATGCCTCATTTGATGACACTGAGCATTCGGCAGCAATGCTGATTTCAGGATGTCCCACTCTAGTCACTTATTCATACCCTCTCCCAGTATCACACCCGTCCAGTGTCCCCTTCAACAAAACACTGCAAACCATAGGATGTGGCCGATGCTTTGTCACCCTTTGTTAGTCTGCAGCTCTTACAACCTGAGGCCTACAGTAATCCAAAGAGAGGCCCAGCTGAGTAGCCAACAAGGGAGTATGAGAAGGGTGGGGGGTTGGGAAACAGCCAAATTATAGGTTGCCACGTACCAATTCATGATACCCCTAGTGAGAGACACAACCATGTTCAGGGTGTTGTCCCACTCCAGATTTAGTCAGAGACTGCAATGGAAGTATTGTGTAGCTTGGTGGTCTAAGGTTATCAGTGAAGCAGCATTAGCAGGGCAAACTAATAGCTTGTACTAACTGAAAAAAGGACAAGTTTTTGAACTAACATCATTCAGGGATCTGAGAATTGATCTGGACACACCTTAAGGACTTGCAAACCTCACTCACATACACAGCCCTTCAGGGGCAGCTGACACAAAACTAGAGGCCTTCAGTTGTTATCTATACCTAAATGGCTACGTAAAAAAGTTAAAGCAGCAATCTCAGACTGATAATACACCAAAAATACTCCCCCTTTACCCGAGCCATGACAGAGGCCACCACTGATGCCAAAAAACAGCAACTCAACTTCACATGTATTCTCTGTACTAGCACTACTCAATCATCATCCTCTTGTAAAGTTGCTGCTGATCAGACCTTCCAGGACAGATTTCAAACACTAAAACCAATCAAAACAATCTGAGCTATCTGCAGTTTTAGACTAAGAGGTTGGATCACCCCTGCCTCTGGCTGCCCTCCCCCTCCTCTCCAGGCTGGCTTTTGAACGACTAGCAAAGAAAGAGGAAATTCCTGGAATTCCTTCATCAGCACTAGGGCTTGTTTTGCACAAACTTGAACAGAGGTTGCTCCTAAGGGGCCAACTCATGCTTTCATCCTACTGCTGTGAGAGGTCTGCTTTTATTTATTTATTTTCCCTCCCCACCAGCTTACCCAGCCTCCTTCGGTGAATGAAGTGCAGTAGTGTCGAGCACAGAGATGCTGACATCGCTGCTGGACTGGCTAGGTTTTAAATTACTCTCCCCTCTGGGAGGTGGAGGCTCTTTCCTCTTCTTCTTGGCAAAGAAGTTCTTGAAAGTCTGAAATTTGGATTTTTTCTTTCCTGCAACATGAGAAAAATGAAAATTTATGGAAGCTGGAGGTGTTGCTTAGCTTGTAGAATGTTATCTCTCAAATTCTGGAGGAAGCCTCAAAGCTAGAGCAGCCCATTCAGTTTCAGTCAGCTCCTTCATAAATAATTCAGTGCTGCAGTCCAGTGAAAGGTGAAGCTGCAGTTTGTATATTTGTTGCCTACAAAGAAACACTGCCATTAAGCTGACAATAGCGGTGCCTACTTAGGTTCCAGTTTATGAAAAATACACCTTATATAGAGAATGTATCTACCTACAACTGAACAGTGATCATGACAATCATACTTGATTGACATCAATTTTTTAATTGAAAATATATGTATTTAACTCTTACTGTTCTTTACTTAGCTTGGTTTAGTTCTGCTTTTTTTTACTCAGTGCTGTAAGGAGACAACACCTGAAGGATATTCAACATTTGGCAAAAAGATTGAAACTGGCAAAAGAATTTATAAACATTAAAACTAAAATACCTGTTTCCATATTAAACCACTGCCCAAAATAAAATCAACAGCTCCTCCAAGGACAGTGGAGCAAACTTAATTTAGGACATTGCCCTGCAGGACGTGAAACCCCTGAACATAGCAAGCCTAAGAACACAATTAGAAAACCGTCAATCTGATTTCAGATTTTCCATTGTCCAAATGAAAATACAAAAAGAACAAAATAAATCATATGAAACATCACAGACTTCTTTCATTTTTAATAACCTAAGATACTTTAATATTCTTATATTTTCTTTTGGCATACAAGTGCTGCATTTTGTCACTGACCCTTGCATTGAGGGGTCAGTTTGGAGTGGTTTGGGCCAAACTATTGTACTAAGACCCCTGTGATTGAGTTAAATACATATGCAGAGCAATAACATCACTGCATATTGGAGCCAAATTCATTGTTCAATTAATACTTTACAGCAGTTGGCATAATAAATGCCCACAGCTGGAGGATTCCTTCATAAGCAAGGCATTATTTCAACACAATTATTGTCTTCTCCCAGCAATGATTTAGTCGGCGATGCTCTGTCTCAACATGTGCCCTGTACGTGTAGGAATCTCTGCCAATGGGCCTTATCTGGGCTGAAACTGTGCCACCACACAGATGCATCAGACAGTAGCCACTTTGAGAAATAAACAATGATACTGAGATCTACTCATCCTGTCCCCTCCCTGCTCTCAAGACCAGTGCCAGCACCACGCGTCAGGACATACAAGGATGCTGCTACACTGACCAGTACGAACTGATGAAATGGCTACCTCTCTGCAGAGCAGGAGCAGCCAGGGAACACCTGAATATTGCTTTTCAAGTGACTTGGGCTGTCATTGATACCAAATTATCTTTCAAACCATGTAGAGCAAAACTATCAATGGAGTCCCACTCATCTGAATAATAATGGGATGTGGTGCTCCTGTGGAGGGTTTGATCAGTGGAAGACCTTTTTATCTCCCACTGCTGCTTATCAGGCAGTAAGTGAATGAGAGAGTCACAGAAAACATGCAGGTTATATTGCCTGCCCCAGACTACAGAGCTGACCTCAAGGCTTTTGGATTTGTTAAGACTCTCACGGGGCTCAACGAGTTTCAAGCTGCGCCCATAGCAAGAACTGGTAAGACAAGACAGGTCATACAGCAATCGGAAGACCATAGTGCCTCTCAAATAAAGCAAGCACGTTGAATGTCCTTTAGAGAGTCTTTAGAAACGTCTCCCTACCATTACTGCCATTCATATCAGCAATTAGACAATGTACATGGTATTCTCCCAGGAAACCTGTCAAAGCTGAGTTGGTTTATTTTAGATGAGCAAAACAAAAGATTAAAAAGTTTCATGAAAGCAGTGGCTCAAAATTATCAGTTCAGCAACGTCTGCTAACACAGTCCAATGACTCAAAGAACAAAATAGCAGACTTTACTACATGCAGAGAGCTCTGCAACTTAAAGGCAGTCTAAATGAAAAACAAGGACACTGTCACGTACAGTGGTCAGCTGACAGTGGTACAGACAGAAAGCAAGTTCGATTCTAGTGGAAGTATTACTGATGAGCTTAATTAGATGCTGGTATTTTCAGAGAACCAGAGAAATGTTTAAAAAAATAAAAAAAAAAAAAAAAAAAAAAAAAAAAAAAAAAAAAAAAACAAAAAACCAAAACAACACAAACCAAAACCATAACCCAATAACAACAAAAAAAGAAGTGGTCCTAAGGACATTTAAGAGAAACAGACATAAGTCCTACCACAAAGGATAACATTGCCAAAGTACTACTCCAAATACTTCTTTAGATCAGAAATGCTGCTAACTTTAAAATGGAGCCCATGGAAAAGATTTGCAAACACTGCCAATGAGTAAATCTCAGCTGTCCCATGGCGCAGGACAACACTAGGGTATCATTGTGCAACAGAGAGTCCTCTGATGCAGACACACCAGTTACTTCAGTGCCTTCTGTAGCATCTAATTTATTACTGATGTGCAGCTCCAGCAATAACTCCTCTTCAGCCATGCTCTGCTCAGCTGCATGCCTTCAGCTGCTTCAGATGAATGAGAAAACAGTAAGTTTCCCTGCAGTTCCAGAAGATGGGCATTTGCCATACTATTACGCAAAAAAAGATAAAATCACACTAGACACTTAGTGCTACATGCAGAGGAAAACTGTGGGCCTGCTCTCTGTGAGAGCATTTGGCAAAAAAGACATGGTTCAGAAAGACAGTGTTCATATTCGTTTCCTGCTGTGAATAGTTGTGCACTGGTTTTGCACACTGTTAAAAGGATGCTACATTTAATTTAAAGGTGCCTAAATTTCAGTGCACTGTGAAGTAGCCCAACATATCACTAACTTGGTAGAGTGCTCTATGATACTCAAACTAATAATATACAAGAGGATCTTGTTACTTACAATGGAAAAAATTCACTGCATAACAAAAATCCAGTCAAAGCAAGGAGAGAAAATCCAAGCTCAGACAACTATGCCCATTTCCCCTTCACCCACTGATGAATAATGACTCATGATTTTTGAATTCTTATGGTTACCAATCTTCAATTTTATGGCATTAAAAATAAAAGATTAAATGTGAAGGCTACTACCCTAAAAACTGAAAGCCTTTCCAAAACTTAGTTCCTTATGATAACTATGATTTAGCCCACTATAACAGAAAAGGAGGAGTAAGCATTTTGCTTTCTCTGTAAAGTTTGTTTATTCTGTATTTTTTACTATTTGTGTACTAACTATTTCATTGTTTCTCCTGTCCACAGAGAGAATTAACATGTCTTTCTGCTCTTTGCATGGTTCCCCCCTATAACAAGATAGAAGAGAAACAGATGCTTTTTCCAGAGCAAAATTGAGACCATAGAAAGCATAGAGAACATTTGGGAGCTCAATGATCATGTTTAAATTAAACAGTTAATTTTGGGATCTTCTATGCTCTCTGACTTCCTAAGGTGTGTTCAGGACACATTTTCCATTTTTTTTCCTCAAATCCCAGGATTAGATACTTTCACCAGTAAAAACACATGATAAAAAAAACTCCACAGACAAGATTCTCAGAAAATACCATTATTCTAGCTTCATAAAAAATACATGATATTGCCAGACAGGCAATAAAATCATGAAATTCAGTAAGGCTAACATTGGGTGCTGACAGTTTTTGGACAGTGACCTGGCAAACGGTCATCAAGAAGGAGCAGCATGCACTGGAAGCCCTCTACTACTAGTCAGACAATAAGGTAAACCTCAAGAAATCAATCTAATTGACTAGACTGTGAAGACTTGGGATTTGAGCCTCCTAGAGCCTTTACATCACAAGCCAATTAAAGCTACAAAGAGGAAGAGGTCAGGCAATCCTACATTACACGGGACATAAACAAAAGATCCTAAAATGGCTTTATCCAGGTCCAGTCAAGCGTCTCTTGAATATGTCAGCAACAGTGCAGCAGCCTTTAACTTTTTTAAATTTTGGTTCAGTTAGAGAGAGAAATATTCCTGGTGGGTTTAGAAACAACACTTAAGACAGCAAGCCATCTCCTGCCTTCCCTCTCACTCAGGTCAGAATTTGATCAATTTTCTGAATCTTCTAGTGAACCAGAGTACAAAAGTTACACGTGCGGGTTTCACACAAGTTCACCAGTGTGCCATGGATAGCATTGGACTATGTGATAAACTACATTATAAATTTAAATACCAGCCGCTGCTAGGCATCCATCATTACACTTTCTTCACCCCTATCTATCTGCCATGCAGAATTCAACTAACAATCACTTTGCCATTTGCTCCTCTCTTCTACCAATATTTTGATGGTGGCAGATGTATTTCTAAAATATAAAGCAAGATGACCTTTGAAACACAAATATTTAAGACAATTGTGAGACATTTGCCAAAGAAAATTAAAAAAACAAATAAATAAAAAATCAGGTGATATGACAGCCAGTTCTCCTGAAATGCCCCAGCCATGATGCTATTCTCCCATCTCCTCAGGAATAGTCTGAATGCTAGCAAAGGGGATTTCCTTGAATTAAGACAACTCTTTGGCATAAGTAAGATACTTTTCTTTCTTGCCTTTTACTCCATTCCCTCATGGCTGTTTCCATCAGCCCATGCCACTAGATTAAAGAATAAGTAATAAACGGTTGTCTGTGGCCAGAAGCAGAGAATGGGCTACTGGTACAGCTCCCACAGAGAGAGGCTGGCTAACAGGCTCACCTCCCACCTCTGTAGGATCCATCAAAGCAGGCACAACAATCAGCCTTTCAGGCTCTAATGTCCTGGTTTTGAAAATTCAAGCCAGAATCAAAAAGAATATCCTCCATCAGGTTATGACCCTCCAGTACTGCACATTAGAAGATCCTTCCCATAATATCGCCAGCTGACAAAGCCACACACAATTTTTTTTACACTACAAAATCAAAACAACACTGCAAACAAGTCATTACAGACCCCCCAACCTGAAGAAAATAAATCTTGACTTCCAAATCAGCTATACATTCAGAGAACAACTGCTTACCTGTGCACTCTTCAACTGTGTCTCCCATTTCAGGTGACTGTGTGACCTCTGTTGGCCCTGTGGCCATGATATAGTCACTGAAATAGAGATTAAAGTATCAGTTAAATTTTACTCCACTTTCCCAGCAGAATAGTCTCATCCAGTATGAAGAAGAAAGAAGATGGCTGGATCCTTTCTGAAACTGCATACCCAAATGCTTATCACAAATCTTGGCTTGCACACTTTTTTGCACTTCAGCCCCAGAACTTTTCCTCATTTTTCAGTAACACTTATTTCTCCAGCCAAAACTAACAAACCAGTCTAATTTCTTACCAGCACCTCTCCCTTTTTAGGAAACCAGGATCAAAGTTTGCGTTAATGAAAGATGTCATTAAACTTGCTCAGCGAAGACTGTAATGCTTCCCAGTCTCAGAATAATGAACCTTTATGATTGCTCTTTGCTAGAGAGTGACAGCTCCATCCTACTGTGAAAAGCATCTTAAGTGCTCTGCTGCCGAGGGTTCATGTATTACAGTGTCCTCACAGCAGGCACCAGGCTAGTCTGTCAGCATTATTAAAATTAGTTAAGCATCAGCACTGAAGCATCATTCTAGGCTATGCTACATTTGTGGAAGCCAATAGATCAAATTTATTTTGGATCCAGTGCAATCAGCCTTTAGCCACAAGCTTTGAAACCTTATCACAAGCAGGGCTATTGATCAACCAAATTAGATGATGGCATCATCTTCCTCCTCGATGAAAACAAAAGTTCAGTCTAGTTTTAAGATCATGCAAAGTTAACTGGCTCCACTTTGTATTTTCCAGGACTCCTAAATGGGTGTCTGTGAGAGACAAAGGAATTAAGCAGCAGATCACAAGAGTTACAGTACAAATGTCAAGCAACAACGGAAATGTGACAGTTTAGTAGGGCAGCTCATAAATACTGTCCTTTGTTATGGAAGATATCTAGGTGATACATTTACACAGTTAGCAGTTCCAATATGCTGTGTCAGGGCTTAAAAAGTAAGAAATCTTTACAAACAAATGAAAATACCTATAAACAAATACTGTTCCCTTTTCTCATAGACCTCATCTAACAATTTTCCATGTCAAAGTGGTACAACAATACTGCCAAGTAAAGTATCTCAACAGCAAGCAAGATTATGATTCTATACTAATTTGGCCAATCACTAAACTTTTCTATTTCTTCTGTATCACCCACACATTCTATCATCTGTCATGCCCAAAAGCACTGGGAGTTTCCTGTAAGCCTATGTCCTCAGGTAACCTTAAAGATAAGGGGCACAAAATCAGAGGCGATGGGGCTGTAAAAAAAGAAAAGAAAAAAAAGGAGCAGACCGTGAAGGTAAAAGAGGCAGGGCTCCTGTGAAAAAACAGACGGCAGAGTAAACTTTCCCTGTACTAGCCACACAGATATGCAAACTGCCATGCTGCTGAACTGTAGGCAGAAATGGAGGAGATAGACTGCAGTTTTCTTCTGGTTTATAACAGATCATCTGTGAGCAGTGAATGCAGGAGTGCATTAACACACTGTAGCTCCAAAGAATCTCATCTTAACTTGCTAAAAATCAATGAAAAAGTCATTGCAGCAACCAAGACTGATTATACCTTTTCCAAATAAGATGCACTGAGGATATTTTTGAAGCAATTGTTAGACAATATTGAGAAGAAACAAAAAATAAGACTTTTAAAATTTTCCCTTTTGGATGATCATAACCATTCAACACCTCCCCCCTTTCCCCCCCCCCATGTCTCATCAACTATTCAGGAAAACGTCTGCATTTCCTGCATATTTTGATTAAAGTGGTCATCAGCAGACTTTCTTGTAGACTCTTTCTCTGTATTAAAAAGAATTTCAGTTCCAATTTCCCCCCTCAACTTTATACACCATGTATATTGACTATGTCAGATTTTTCTTGAGGGAAAGGGAAATGCATTTGAAATAAAACATCAAGAAAGTACTCAACAAATTTACAAGGACAAACTGGAAAGTGCCCAGACTTGAGCTTTTTTTCCACAGAATGTGAGTGGGCCTGACATTTGGCTCATTTAGACCCTTAACTTCTGCTTTACCCACCTTCAATAAAATCAAAGCAAGAGAAAATGTTGCTTTCAGATCCAGCTTTGTTTTCACCAGCTCTACATTTATTTAAATTACTCTATCATCTCAGCTGCTCACTTGGAATCCTTCCAGCCTTTGGAGATATTTTGACTGATGCGTTTATTATAATTGCAAGCATTTATTTCCAATTGGTATATCTTTTATACAAGTAGAACTGTAATTTCAAAGCAGTTCAGCTCCAACATAGTCTCTTCACAGTCAAATCAGCTCCAGCACTAACTCAATTTTATAGTTGACTTCTCTGGGGCATATGGAGGTCAAGTGTCAATTGAAAGGGCACATCCGTTGTTTGCAAATGTGCCCCATTTAGGACCTAATGGCTTAGTGCTTTTGTATACCTCATCACAGTATCATCTTTTTCGAATGAACCAAACAGTGAGTTGAGGTGAGGGAAACCATCACAGATTTTTCGAGGCTTTAAGTTAGCAAGTATTTAAATTACAAGGAAAAAAATATATATATTTACAGCAAAGTGTAAGTTCCCTCATTAAAAGTTTGATGACATACCTGAAGGAAAATTAGGAATTAGACGACACTTAGACTTCAAATTCTGGTGGCAGCGAGTTGTACTTTACAGAGAACAGCTAGCAAATGTTCTGAGTAACAAACCCTAGCCTAGGGATCAATGTAACAGAGAAAAAGAGGACAAAACCCCATCAATACAAATACATGAGAGTGCACAGGCATTAACTGATTGAACCTTCAGACATTCACCACTTCCAGGACTTAATGACAGCTGACAGACACAGTGTCAGGATGTATCAATACCATCTACATTCAGTTCAATCAGCTGTACTAACCATGTGCACCCTGTGAGCTTTCCCAGGGCATTACGCCATTAGAGACAAAGTTTCAAACAAATACTGTAGGTATATTGATTTTTAGTGATAAAAATATCAGGTTAAATAAATGGCCTTTTAAAGCAGTATTTCTGATACTCTTCAGGCTAGAAGATGCTAGAGGACAGCTGGGAGAAGAAGCTCACAGAGGGATGAAGGAGACTGTCTCCTCAGTGGGGGAGCAGTCAAGGCAGAGCAGCGACAGACTGATAGCTATGGCCAGCCAAGGCAGTAGATTTGTCAAGTCCCACCTACCGTTTGCTTCCCACTAGAAGTTGAACAGTGGGCACATTTCCCCAGTCTACTACTTTCTAATCACATTCTTAATCCTCTCTCAAACAGCATTTGTAATTCCTGCATATGCACAGGTCTCCTGCTGCAGAGGTACAGTACAAACAAGATGCCGAGTCTCTGCTAGATACCTTAAAAGTCAGGCCCGGCCCTGCCCAGTAAGTCCACTGCAGCAATTCCTGTGTAAGGCCATGGAAAAGATTGAAAGCTTACTGAGAGCAGCAAGGATTGACTACATGGTACTCACCTCTCCTTACACAGGGTGATGGGCAGGATTATTACACCTGCGAACTAATGAATTACTTGCAAGCAGTGAAGTGGCTTCCTGTACAGATGCAATCACAACAATAAATCTGACATTACTAGACCCTATTTGCATTGTCAGGGTGTATTTTAAAGCAACAAAACTCATACAAAGTTGCAGGGCTTGCTTTACTTTCAAAGCAGGCAACGGGACCTAGTCAGTAATCATCACTACCCTCACCTAGTTTGATGCTTTAGATCTAGGCTCCCTGCTGTACCATACAAAACTTCCATCAATAACCCTACTGCGTTGCATTCACTTGGAGCTCTTCAACTCATTAAAGGAACTAATGAGTCTTAAGAGAAAAAAAAGAAATCTCCAGGAACAGGAGAAATATCCTTGTCTCCCTTTTACAAAGCGGGGTAAACGGACAGGCACTTGGAGTGCTCTATGGGAGGGCAGTGATAGAGCAAAAGAAATACAGTCCCAGGGTGGTGTGCTGACCATTTCCTTGTCCCAGCTGAGTACATTACTGAATATGTAGATCATATGGGGGGTGGGGGGGTGCTAAAAGAAGAAAAGACAATTCCCTTTCACTGCTTGGTTTGTGTATTTAAGGACTCCTGGGAAGTTAACATTGTACAGGACTCAAGTTTCCTGCATTTAACAAAGGCCCAAGACAAACAGAAATGCTTTCTGCTCAGCCTCAGAAAAGGGACACAGCCTCCTTGCTGTCTCTCTAGTGGAGAAGACTTGGAGACTGCACAGCAAGCAAGCTCCTACCCCACCTTTAGTGTTTCTTCAGCTTCAGTCCCATGCTTCTGTATAAGCATTCCAGAAGGCCTTACAACAGAGAGATCAAAGGAGATGCTGAACCCTGAACAGCCTCTTTCCTATCAAATAAATGCTTGAGGAAATAAAGACTCAAGAATATGTGGCCCTGCATTCAGTTAGCATCTTTGTACTCTATAGAAGACAGATAATGGCAAGCAGCCAAGAGAAAGAGGTGAAATTTTTGCCTGGAGCTTTTAAAGACCAGTTTCCTTCACGCTACAAAAATATTTGAAATCAAGCTTATGCTCCAGATTTCAGGACACACACTTTGCACAGCAAAATGGGTCAGCATAGGGAAATGCATGCCCCTCATCTGGTCCTCTAGGTCACCACCCTGCAGCCAGCCTGCCCCCAGAACACCCTTTAAGCTACGGCAGGATCTCAGAGAAAGCCCCTCTATTTCTCCTGAGCACCAAGTTTCAAAAAAACCCACAGAATGCAGGACAGTTTAAGATTCAAATTACATTCTGCAGCAAAAGGTGACTGATAGGTTAAATTTTTACTCTGTCTTATTAAAACACATTAGAGGACTTTGTTCGGACAAAATGTGGTTCATTGCTTTCCTCCCTGGGAACCCTACAAGCTAACTATCAATGAACTCTTTAATCCAACGATAGTTAAGTGAAGTAAAGTTTACCCTCTGCAACTCCATGGAACAGGATTTCAGAGTCAATCATAAAGCATCAGCAGAGCCAGCAAGATTTCTATTCAATTTTCACATCCCTTGAGCATATCAGAAACTCAACAAACAAAGCTCCCTTTGCTCTCCATGCAGAGCTGAGCAAACTGCACTTCAAGGCCCACATTCAGGGAACATGCTGAATAGTGTGGGAGCCCACAAACAACAGGGTATGACCCAACATGACAGCAGGAACTGGGATCTGACCTTGCATAGCTGATCCCACTGTACTCTTTTAGAGTGCAGTGTTTCTAGGATGAAATTCCCAGGTGTTTTTGCCAGCCCCTGGCTAGTATTTCCCTAGACAGACTGTGACTGGTTAGGTAGGCATAAGAGAATAGCACAAACAGCAGTTTACATTAGGACTTTTGCTACTGCCTCCACTGATAACAGTGAGGGAAGAAGTTTACAAAGTTAATGAATATTGCTCTTGTGATTTTCATGGAAGGAGGGAGAGTTTAAGAAAGTTTCAGGTACTTTTCCAAGGATCACAAATAATACTGCAATAGTAGCCATCAGGAAGCCTGGATAAGCAACTAGATAATATTTAATATCAATAAAATACTCTCCCAGCATCAAGTAGGGGGTCATGATTCCCCATAGCAACAGACAACATTCAGCTCCTACCCTTGACGAGATATCCAGAGCAAACAACCCTTCACATAAAGAGATTGATTTACAGCTTTCACATTTTGCATTCAGACACCACCTCCTCACCGCCCTCTGTCCCCACACCTTGGTTTCTCCGAGAAGGCTTGCCAGAAGACAGGTCCCAATGTGCTGAACTCTTTTCACCTACAACCTGCTTTGAGAAGTCTCTGTCTGACAGCAATTCTGAAGGATTTCTGCTATTCAGGAGGGCCCGAAGCATTATATGCTGCCCTCCTAGTGAGTGTGTGTGTAACACTAATGGAAAGCAGCTGGTGGGCTGAAGCAGACTTTAAAAAAAAAAAAAGTAACAGGAGGAAATGCCTTTCATACAGTCACACAGGCTCAGTCTATAATTGTGTGAGAAGCCAAAAGGATAAGAAGGGGGAAGGGCAAATGAGAGAAAAACATCATAAGCTACTACAGAAAACAGTGGAAATGCACTCTGTTACCAGTCCAGAAACAGTGAGGGTAAATGACTCTGTCGCCCGCATGCTGCCCCACCTCCACAGACTCACTCCCTCTCATCAGTTGTGCCATTCGCTAAATCACTGCGGAACAGTTTCCCTGCACATGAGGACATGACGGCAGCATACATACACAGACCTGTGTTACCTTAAACCTGAGGCAGGTACGAGTAGCAGAGCAGCTGTTAGCTTCTACTCAGCTTGAGAGGCCAAACTGAAGTCCAAGCTACCATAGCTTTGCAACACTTGGCACCCATGCCAGACAGATTAACCTGTTTTGGACACACCACTTGAAGCTGCCCTCATACACCCAATTACTCTTCAGTGCTTATTAGCATGACCCTGTGTAGTTGCTGTCAGTGCAAGGATCTCCACTGCAAGTTTGTGTCTGCTCAGACAATAGAGCAAATATTTACCTGTTTGCCAAAAGCTAGGTAAAATGTTTCTGAATAGCCCATCCCTGCTAATAATTTATCACATAGCTTTTCCAGTGCATTTTCTGGCCTGCACCTACCAGGAGAAATATGACAGAATTTTGCTCAGATCAAGACTGGCACTAACATAGTCATGATCTAAGCACATGGAAGAGCTCAGCAAATATTTTGGGTCCAGACTGCCTCCATTTTAAAGGAATGTACATTAAATGACCCAGTTGAATTGCACCATTTGGCATTAGCTTAGGAATAAGTTGGTGCTTTTCCCATGTAGTAATTCTTTTTCTTCACACTACCACACTGGGGAAATTTCAGGAAACAGCTGGAATGAGGAACTTCTTCCACTCTTCTTAAAAAGAAGTAAAAGAAGCAGCAGAGTCATGCAGCAACCGTGCTAAGGAGCTAGTACATTGCCAGCAGTAGGAGGCACTCAAATCTACTTGACATGGATACATTTGGAGGAGTTGGGAAGGAGGGGGAACATGTCTTTAAAACTCAACAAGGGTGTAACCAAAGGCTGCCTTTGCCAGTTAGGGAGCTACACTCAGTAAGCACTACTGCCTTTGGAAACAGTTTCAAGAGCAAAGCAACAGGAAATGTCAAGTCACTATCACTGAACAGCAGACATGCCTCATGCTAGCAGAGTCAAGATGTCAGAGTCAAGTATGGGAATAAATGTAAAGTTTACTGTCTCTGTCTCTCTGTGTGGCAAATTCAACAAATGCACATAATCTTCCATTCCAGACCTGGGTGGTGGGCATATTTGGTCACAGATTTCTAGCTTGTGTGTGTGCCTTTTACCCCCTCTCCAAACTCCTAATTAATTTTGTTCCACCTGTGGCCTCCGAGCATAAAGTTAGATGACTGATATCTGACCTGTAGTGTGCAGAGCCCTGGGATTCCATGGGCTGCTTTGCAGGGATCAGCAAAAGGCAGCTAAGGAAAGGAGTTTACCATCAGCTGGCTTCAACATGCTTTACAGGGGCTTGAAAAACTGCATGTCTGAGAAAACTCCATGGAAATTGCTCGTCTGCAAACTGTGAAGGTGACAAATATTAGTTTAGACAGTAAAATCTTTGAGACAGAGTTCATCTTTTAAACATATCCTAGCAGATGGAGACTACTGGGCTGGGACTTGGGAGAATTGGCTGATTTTCCTGGCTCTATCACTGGATAACAGAGCAAATTATAGGATTGCTGACAGTAGCCTAGTCAGTTGTCACTCAGCCTTGAGTTTCTTTACCTGTGGAATAGAGATGGTCACACTGAACACCTGGAAAGCTTAACAAGCTCTATGGAGGAGCTAAGCACTACCTGTGCTATGGGAGACCCGTATACTGGAATTGTACCAATTGACACTGCTATCAAGTGCTACCACTAAACAAAAGATAAATAACAAAACCCGTAAGGTTCACAAGAGTAGCCTGCCTATCTGCCATGCCCCTGTATTTGAGCCTCACACTGATTTCCAAGATCTTATTCTCACAAAATGTGAGGAATCATTACATCCTGAGCCTGAAAGAAAGAGTCTGGAGACATTTTTACCAAATTAAGCTGTCTGAATATTGCAGGGGAAATGAGGCTGAAACAATAGTGAACTGAACGCCAGAACTGAAACATGGGACTTTAGGGTATGTCTAAAGCTTTCTTTTTTTTAAGTTTTTTCCAAAACAGTCACTTATCCCTCAATTTGTGGGCTAAATAGCAGCTTGAGGATGGGAAAAAAATTTTACAAAATCTTCAGATAGATCAAACTTCCCAGGACACATTTCTTCCAAAAGGAGATAATATAGATACTTAATGCCCAAGAATTCAAAGTGCAGTGAAAAAAAAAGAAGAGGCTAACAGAAATTTCCAGAGTGAACTGTGTTACAAATTTTCACTTTGAAGATCAAACTGTCATAAAAAGTCAACCATCTTTTGGCTATAAGAAAGCAAATAAAATGCAGGCTTTGTGGTCTCAGAAGCTGCCTTTCGCAGGAAGCTTGGGAAATATCTCTCCATGTGAAGTCCCAAAACCTAGTTGGGGCAACATCTACTGCCTGCACACACGAAAAAAAATAAAAACAAGGCCAGCTCCTTCCTATGTTGAAACATACCATGGCTGGCTGACTAAACGCCTTGAGTTCCCACTGCCCTTGGGTATTTCTGGAATTCAGACCCCGTTTTGGCTCCTGATCAAGGAAGGCCTGGGGCGGCTTCCATGTTTGCAGAAGGAGCTCTTCTGGAGCTGTGTGTGAAGTTTGAGGGTCTCCCTTCTTCTACTCTAAAGGAAATCTCCTGCTTTCCCTGCTTTTCTCTCCCAGCTGCACTCTCTGGACCCTCAAGTTAGGCAGCTTCTGAAGTACACTTGGTCGTGAAGCCCACAGAGAACTGTTAGAGCCAAGGGAGATCATATATGTGCTTAAAGCAGTACCTGAGCCATTTTGGTCCCAAGGGCATCTACTGACTTTTCTCTTCAGTATGAGCAACCACAAAAAAGGGATCCTGCTTCTTCAGGACTTCAGATACAAATACCTCTCTAAAATAGGATCATCTAAAATAAGATTATCTGAGCTAACGGTGTTTTGCATCAATGGAATATCAAGCTGTGTTCAAATGTGTTTTGAAGAAGGTGGTACAGCAGCATCAGGGACCAGAGAGGGTACCTGACAGCTGAAAAACCCAGGAGGGTGACATCAAAGACAACAAGGACTGCAAGATGGGGTACTGACAAGTAGGCATTTTTTTTTAGGGAAATCAGATGGGGACAGACATTCTGTAAGGCCTTCACCGGCCAAGGATGCAAGAAAAGAAGCAATAAGACAATTTGCATTTTTTTGAAGGAAAGCAATGAAATTTCAACTTCTAGAACATTATTTTCACTAAACTGAGATGATGGAAAGCAGTTTGACTGCTAGAGTGAACCAGCAAACAATGCCTCCGCACCTGTCAGATCTGTATTTTCCCATGTACACAGATAGCCTGATGATTAACACGATGTCTGTATCATAATTCTGAGCTAGAGCATTGAAATACATCCCATTTGCATCCGAACTACTGCGTGGATCAGAACTGCATTGTTAGACGAGTGATTCTTATAAGCCCTGGCAAAAGCGCAGAGTTACGTACTTCTGAGAATGAATAAGCATAAATGAATTCATCATGAATAAAAGTCAAACATTAAGCACACTGATTAGCACCAGATCCTTGAAACTCTGAGGCCAAAAGAAACAACCACCACAAAAATTTGAAGCTGGAATGCTGCCTTAGCTCCGGCTAGATGGTTAAAAAGCAAAATCAGGCGGCTTTGTCTGCACAGCCAAGTTACCCTGCTCTGACTGAGAGTGCTCCAATCCCCTCTAACAGTGTGCTGGTTTTGGTGGGGATAGAGTTAATTTTCTTTACAGTAGCTGGTATGGGACTGTGTTTTGGATTTGTGCTGAAAACAGCCTTTATAATACAGAGATGTTTTCATTATTGCTTTTCTGCCTCCCACCCCACCAGCGAAGAGGCGGGGCGGTGGGGCAAGGAGTTGGGAGGGGACACAGCCAGGACAGCTGATCCCAACCGACCCAAGGGGTATTCCATACCATATGACATCATGCTCAGCATATAAAGCTGGGGGAAGAAAGAGGAAGAGGGCACGTTCAGAGTGATGGCATTTGTCTTCCCAAGTAACCATTACACATGATGGACCCCTGCTTTCCTGGGAATGGCTGAACACCTGCCTGCCGATAGGAAGTGACGAATGAATTCCCTCCTTTACTTTGCTTGTGTGTGAGGTTTTTGCTTTCCCTATTAAACTGTCTTTATCTCAACCCATGAGTTTTCTCACTTTTACTCTTCCAATTCTCTCACCCATCCAAATGCAGGGAGAGGGAGCGAGCAGCTGCATGGGGCTTGGCTGCCGGCTGGGGTTAAACCACAACAGTCACAAAGATACCAACATGCTATAGCATGGTGACAGGATACAACAGACCACAGAATACCTTGGCATTTGTACACCTGTATGAATGCAGCAGCACACACCGGTATAACGATACAGTTAAAAAATGAATAACGATGTGTGTGGCCCAGGTCTCAGCTTTTTCACGTACATCATGTTGGAAATGATGAGCTGTTAGCACAACCCTGACTGTTAACGCAGTGATGAACAATGACAGCTCAGCATCTGCAAGCAAAATCAGACAGGATATCAACTGACTGACATTTTTTTTTTGTTTAAACAGTGACTCCCACAACAGAGCCTTGGAGGGCCACCTGCTATCTTGATACAAATAATTATGAATAATACAACAACAAGATACATAATACAAAATAAAATAAAAAATTCTGCAGTTAGTATTTGCTGTATTCGAAATACTGCTTAAAACTCTTTGATCCATAATAGTTCTGCCAACATTGAAACTACAACAGATTTAATGTAGAATTGTAAGCTTGGATCACATTACGGTAGAGCACCTTGTGCTCACCTGTTTTCTTATAGTAGCAACCCTTAGGAGCATTTGGGGTGGGGGGAGGTGGGGGCGGGAAATCAACCTTGGAATTACTTTAGGTTTTTTTTTCTCCTGTTTCCCCACAGACTTATCTCAGATTTACCCAAGTTTGGCTGGTAATCTGCTCTAGCTGCCCTTCACCAGCTCAGGTAGGTTATCTACTGGAAGTACAGCTTGGACCTGCTACATTTTTGTCCCATATATCTATAGTCAGATTTCAGCTTCCAAAGTCAACTCTAGGCCTTCAAATCACAGCTATTAAACTTTCTAGACCTCTGTACAAGGAGGAAATGACAAATTAATCTCTCCAGTTGGCTGTAAGGCTACAAAGCTAGACACTTTGAGCAGCAGAAGTTTCTGTTTAAGAAGAGAACACAAGGCAAAATTATGACAAGATGTTTTCATGGCTCAGTCTGGCAAAATATCTAGACAAAAAAACTGACAGCCAAGTGGTGCAGAAGAGTGAGAATCACATTCAGCAGATTGTCTCAAACCAAGAAGCTTCTGCTCCAGTGCAAGAGAAGTAGGACAGGCAGCATTAGAGGTGCACATCTGTCAAATATTCAACACCTTGGTGATAGGGAAAGGGCTGTTCTGCTGAAACCAAACAAACGGGCATGCCTGCCTGGAATTCCTCTGCCTACAGCCAGCAAATGCACTGCATCACTGTGGCTGCTAAAACAAACACTATCCAGAGAGAAGCACGAACAGAACGAGGAGGACTGGGAGATGTGGAGTGACTCACAGGTGTATTAAGCCAGAACTGAATTTCTTGCGTGGCGATAAGTCAAATGGAATGAATCAACAAAGAGAAATAGTTTATCTTCTTGTTAATAATACGGCACCATTGTACTAACTGTGCTCAACCGCCTGCAGTGCCATGGCTCTGCCACCTCCTGACAGCTTTTGTTCACTCTCTTTACTATTCTTGAGCAAGAAAACAGGACTTAAGCCTCCACACTTTTAGTACCAGGCATAGCACTGAACAATCCCTGTGGGCTGAAGACAAAATGCTCACAAATGTCCAAATACTCCATATAATTACCATGTACAGGAACATGCTCATAGGTTGTGTATTGAAAGATTCCCCTGAGAGACTCACGATGCCCAAGGAGTCTTTTCACCTCAGCTCACCCTCTCTGACTTGGCCCCAGCTGGGAGAGCTCTCCGCTGTCCACAAAAGCACATCCCTTCCCCTGTTCAATGCCTTACCGCTATTTCTTGAAACCCAGTAATGTCACCCCGTGTGGATCCAGGGATTGTCTCTGCACTGGTGAACTTGCTTTGCTGGGCAGGAACCACCTTTCATCCTCAGAGGTTTTCTTCTCAAAAAAAATACTGAAAAACTGTTAATGAGTGACTCTTGCCCTCGTTGGGAAATACTGTATTAAAGTGGTGTACAATAAAGACAGGTAAACAAACATATTTCAGAATACCGAAGCGTTCATAGGAAGCATTTTACCTCACCAGAATTCACCAGCCACACAGACAGACCCCCAAGATCACCACAGGACCACAGCACTAGCTCTGCCACAGCTCCCAGGCAGCACGCATCGACTCCAAAGCTGCATGGCCTCCTGACAGCTGCCAGCCCCATGGAGCCTACGGACCGCTGCTGAGCCTAGCCCAGCCCAGGTATGCTGGGGGATGCCACAGGCAGGGATGGCCAGGGAACTCAGTGTCTCACATTAAACAGCCTCTGAGTCCTGGAGAGATGCTCCATGTCTACAATTGTGTCAAAAAGCAAAGAGTCGTGTACTGCGGACAGTCAGTAAACACAGCTACTTAGACCCCACGGCGACTACATGCCTCCAAAAAGTGAGAGAGGCCACAGGAGGTGAATGAGCTGCCAACAGAGAAAAGCCAACAGTTTTAAACTGCCCCGTTCCCCACAGTGCCAAGTTGCTACTTCAGTAGCAGTTGGTGGAGCTTTAAACCACTTCCAATTCACTCACGAGTGTCCAAGCTAAAACAGCAGCTGCTTGGTGTGGATAGGGAACCAAAGGCCCTAAGGACTCCCAGCACATATAAAAGCTGTAAAAAGTGTATTACCCACCAAAGGACAAAGGGACTTCTAGCACTCCTTCCACCGTCCCCTATGAGCCTTTCCAGCAAGAGGGCTTGGGGCGAAGGTGCAGGAGAGAGTGAACAGACATCTCAGCTCGGTTATCCACCAGGTGGACAGCACTACGCCACCTTTGCAATAATCCCAGTAAGCACAAAAATCTCTTCCTAACACTCATGTGAACAGGGAACAACACAAGCTACAACCACAGAGCAACAGCACCTAATCCAGAAAACACATTTTACTCGATTTCAGTCATAACATCATTTTACATTTGCAATGACTTTCATCTCAAAAAATCTAAAAATATATTGAAAATTATACTGATGTGTCCCTTGATCAACCTGCTTTACCCACATGCTGAACTTCTCTGCTGTTTAAGAGTGCACATCAGCATTTTTTGACAGTTTCAAACTATAAGAAAATAACACAGTATCCCGTTGGAAGTGCAGAGCTTGGCATAGCAGAAGACATTCAAACTGAAATACGTCCATAATTCTGGGATTGCTTGTGAAAGGCACCATGAAATACTGAGTGACCACATTAAGTACAGACCAGTTAATTTCCTTATAGTCTGTTACAGAAACCAGTTCTGAGCTGGCATGCAAAGCCTTCAGCCAAATATTTTATATAGCTTCTGACACACTATATTTGTCTTTGGAAATTGGCAGTTTGTGTTGACCAACAGTGAACCTTACTATTCAAGCAACCACATTTTCAGCTCATAACTATGTATTTGGCCAGTACCAAAAACTGAGAAACGTATGAAAAGATCCCTCCATAGGCTTTAGAAAACTTTATCATATCTGTTGAGGTCTAATTTTTTTTTTCCTGACACTATACTAGGACCAAGCACAACAGAACTTTGCAACAAGGATGATAAGCTATAAATTTACTGGAAGAACAATTTAAGATTATTCAGGTTGCAGATGCTGGTTAAAGAGAAATATGAAAGCAATCTACAACTTTTATTTCAGTGGAATAGCAGCCAAGATTCGGGTTGTGATAAAGAATTACCTAGATTAGGTTTTGGGCTTTTTTTTTTTTTTTTTTTTTTAAGTGTGACATCTCATAAAAGGATATTAACAAAGCACAGGGACAGCACTCTCTGCACAAAGATCAGATTCAGCCACACATTATCACAGCGTACCAAGGTACAGCCTTTGCATCCCCTTGCATAAAGTGGGGGAGTGAAGGTAAATGTGACGGTAGCACAGGAGAGCGTTACCCAAAGCAGCTTTTAAAAGCCGGGGTGCTTTAGCTGGACCCAGCAGCTCAAAGCCCTGGCTGGACCCCTTTCCCAGTGTCAACAGCAGGTTTTATGGCCCACACTGAGCTCCACGCTGCTTTGGCCAAATCCCTGCTGGTATCCAAGCCAATTGTTTAAAACATAAAAGTCATTTCATTCCAAAATAGCTTTCATTCAGAAAGCAAACTAACTCCTACAGGTCAAATGACCATGTGAGGATTTGAGGAAGCCGTTCCAACGGTCCATTTGTCCAGAAAGACAAACACGTCATGTCAAACTCCAAACAAATTTCATCCAAAATTAATCTCAGGCTAAAAACCTCCCTGTTACTGCAATTGATGTCTTAGACTCATTTTAACTGCCAATAATCACAGCCAAAGCAGCATATAAAATTTGTAAAGACTGCAAAGTATTAATAGTTACACCAAATCATTTGGGAACACATCACAGGGCTGAAATAACAGGTTGAGGAATATAATCTGCATATATATATCAAGTGTAGAGACCTAACTGAAGAGTAACAAGAAAGAAGAATTTGTTGAAGAAAAAAAACCCCTCTTCCTCATAAATCAGGTGGAGATCCACCAGGAATTAAGAGATCATATGATACATGAAAGAAGCTTCATCTACCCACCCTTTATAGCGTCTCTCAGACTTCCAAGTTTGTTTTAATTGCATTAGATGCTGGTGGACTTGGGGGGAAAACCAACTTTGCATAAATCAAACAGTGTAACCTGATTTTTTTTCAAGTGCCAGTTCTCCTACCTTCATCAGGACTCACTCAGCCCTTTTGCTAGTTCTGATCGCATCTTCCTGCTTTATCTAAGGCAGATGTACTTTCCAAATATTCATTTGCTCTCATAGACACTGTTACAAATTTCAAAGGAGTAAGAGAGTCAATATGGGATGGAAATGCTGACTGAAATCCAATAGGAATTGTGTGCCTTTGAAAATGCACATTTCCACCAGAGTAATGAGACAAACTGTTGGTACGAGGGATACAAATTTTAGGAGAGGGAAAAGGGGGAAGAGTGAATTGCCAGCTTCACTTTTGAACTAATTTTTTTTTCCCTTCTGCTAACCATGACTTACCCATACATTTAACTACCAGCATTCACATCTTAAGCCTCAAGACACAACTTTGCTTGCCTTTCACTGTACATTTTCACTTTCTGTAACCCCATACTGTATGCAAGAATAGAGCCCTCTACAGTCTGCTGATGCAAAACATTATCAAAAACCAGTGCTCAGTTTTTGCAGCAGAAAATTTTGTTTCATTCGTTAGCAGGGAGAATGTCAAAGGAAAAACAATGTATCTTCATGGTGGTTTAAAGCACAAATACTAACATCCATTGTCCCATTCTCTTCTCCCTTTATAGTCTGCTCCAACAGAATATGTCAGTGAAGCAATAAAAAAATATTTATTTTAAATACAACCAAATCTCTCAACAGGGAGCGATTACAGAAGCAAACCTCAGGTTGCTTACACAAAAACTGAGCACATCAAGTTCTCAAAGAGCATTTACTGCCAGATTTCTAGCTGAACGTTTTTTAAAAGCCAAAGCTTTTCTGTATTTCTCATTTTTATGTGTTAATATATAAACAACATAGCTAATCACATTTTTCCTCATGTGATAATTAGACAGAATCAAGTTCTCAAAGAGCATTTACTGCCAGATTTCTAGCTGAACGTTTTTTAAAAGCCAAAGCTTTTCTGTATTTCTCATTTTTATGTGTTAATATATAAACAACATAGCTAATCACATTTTTCCTCATGTGATAATTAGACAGAAAAAGGTTTTTAATTCCTTTTTCAATATTTCATGTTTATACCTCTGAAGGAAAAAAAAATGACCAGTTTTCACTGATTTGGTCTTTCAGCCAGGATTGATTTTTTGCACTTTTGTACTCAGAATGGTACTTTGGTCTCAAAGCATTTTGTTCAGTGCTGCTGCTGAAATACAACAAAGGCAGAATTTCAAAGTACCCACTAGACTCAGCTCACTTTGGAAAGGTAGAGGGGAGGGCTCAGCATGGCACTTACTTTTTACTTTTCAGGCAACCGTAGAATCCAGCCATGGTCCTTCCCAGGAAGCATGTGTGCATTTAATTCATCCTTCTGTGCGGATGCCAGCACAAAGATTCTGAAGCTTCGTATCCTGCTCACCAAGTGCCCACACACGCACACAAGAAAGCCAGCATGCTGATGCAATTACTAGCCAGATAAAGTTCCTGATCTGAGGCCCTCAGACTCTGCTGAACTGGGTCCAAGGAGGGCTGTGCCTGTTCCATAAATGGTTATGAATCGTTAACTCCCCCTTTTCCTGTCTCCTTCCAGCTCTTGGTAAGCACAGCATCCTAAGTGTAAAATACCATATGGCATTTGATTCTGTCTCCCTGTGGGACTAATGAGAGGCTTGGTTGTAATTAGGATGTGAAGAAGCCCTGAGGAGATTAATTGTTATTGTTATTTTTTAGACAGAGAAAGGCTACAGAAAATACTTGCAACATCTTTGAAATAACCACTAAAAACTGTAGTCATTCTCCAGCACATAAGGGGTTCATGGGACCTTCCAGAGCAGGCATTATCCCATCTCACTGTAAATCACAATCTATTCTAACAAGCTATTCTGCACATTAACAGGAAAAAACAAAACAAAACAAAACAAAACAAAAAACCAACAACAACAACAAAAAAAAAACACCAAAAAACACCCCTGCAATATTGCAAGATCAGACAAAAAGCTCTGGAGTTCTGGAGTTTAAAGTAGCCGGCACACCCATACGAGAAAAATATCGCCTGGTGATGCCCTCTCACAATACGCTAACAGTTGTTACCACCACAACTAAGGAGCCCCTCACTGGGTGTGGAAGGAGGGAAACGGCTATGGTTTAATGCTGGGGAACATAAACCTCAAGCAGCTTCATTCACAGGGGTGACCCAACCCTTTGGGACAACATAGCTGCACACATTTCTGACATTATGTTACATTAAATTCACATGGAAATGAATGCACATCATGGCTGTTCATGACCTCTGTTGAGGTAAAAGCAGAGAGGTGAGGCAAGACATTGCTTGTGCTGCCTGCACACAACTAGGGAGTATCAGCAGCCAGTAACAAAGTGTTAGCCTGCTCCTGGAGTCGCATTTCTTGGTAAGAATCTCAGCTCTTAATTTAAAAAAATGCATGCATATTTAAATGTAGTAAGTCCATAACTCTCACAATTTGAAGGAAAGATTTATGCTTATTCCTAAAAGATCAGAAGAAAGCCACATATATTTGTATTTCTCAGCTACAACATGATATTTGAATACTTGGGTCTGGCAAGCCAGTAAGAGGCAGTATTATATGAGTGTTTCTATACGAGTTCCTCTTAAAGACATTGAGCCGTAAGGAGCAGTAAGACCAGATCTAAGGTGGAGCAGGTCTTCTAGAATACTAGGAAAAAAATATTTTGTTTTAGCATCTTTTCCGTAAGAGAGACATGAAGTTTGAGAAATGCAGCTGTGGTGAGGAATCCCATAACTGACTCAGCTACAGCAGGTTCATAACGGTGTAGGACTTCGAAATCTATGAACGGTAAACTCCATTTCTCTATTTTCTATAAAGCCCCCTACACAAAGGAAAGCCATGACACAGACAATAAATGATAGCAAGTGCAAGGGCCATCACAAACAGGAACCAAATCATATTCTCATCTAGTTTCCCACTTAGCAGGAAAGAGAAAGCCTCTACAAGCAGCCAACTTCAATGCCACTCACAGAACTGCAAATCAAACCTGACCTCCAGCAGATATACTTTCTCTTCGGAAAAGACAAAGAAACAAAAACACAGTAACACTAGGTGAAGTTTTACCCAGATGAGTTTCACTGTTGTTCTGAATTACTGCATTTGTCATGATGACTTCACACTGAACTCGTAATTCTAACAGAAAAAGGATAGCTAGAGAGCATTAGTGTCCACTTGTCAGAGAAAGCCCACGGAGGGAAAAAAAAGTCAAAATCAATGCTCCGGTTATTGGGTAACAACCACCAAGAAGGAATTCCTGGAGATTATTGGAGAAACATTCTGACTGGCTTAATGTACAAAACCTTGGATGCAGTATTGCATCTGAAATCTGCCTGGCACTTAGTTCAGAAAATGCTGCCAATGGAAACATTTATAGTAAGAAATGAAGGAGAGCTCATGAGAAATTCGCCTTTGTATTTAAAAGCAAGAAAGATCAAATGGCCTTCCAGTGGGAAGGCCCAATTCCTAAAGCTAGTGGAAGGGGGGAATCCTGATGGCTTTGGAAGAATTTCATCACTTTAACTGGTGTAGAATACGGCCCACAAGCTTCAAAAGACCAGATTTTTTGCTAACATGAAGCAGATTCCCTGTTTCCTAACCTCCTCAGATGGTTTGCCTTCAGAATACACTTCCTTTCATTATTCTTTTTTCTTTCATGTATTTCTGTATTTCTGTATACTTTCATGTATTCTGCAAATCTTCATCTGTTGTGTTCCATTTAGGTCAAACATTGTCCTGTTCCCAGGAACGGGCAGTTTAGCAGCACACATTGCATTATCTAGAAACCCTCTTACTTTCCAAGAAGCACAGACTAGTAGCCATTAAAAGTAATTACCCCACTTCAGGATTTAATCCTTTTTGATTCTCTATCGTCGTATCAGTCTCCAAGCCACTTCCTGGTAGCATTTATTATTCACTGCTCTGCCTCTTTATCACCAGCACAGCTCCAAACAGCTACACATTGAGCTTTTTGGGTACAGATCTGAAATCTTAGGTGTTGATAAACATCATGGCTCTACATTCACAGGTAAATCAGTGCAAGTAAGAAGTTACGTACTGTACTCCAGGCCTGATGGCCAAACAGTCCCTGAGTTGACATTAGTTCTTCGCTTGTCAAGTGCTAAAGCGAATGGGCTGCTCCCCCACCAGTTAATTAATTAAAGCTGTTTTCAGCTTGGAAACTAGATAAGCACCAAATAACCACAGAATACGGACTTTGGCAAAGTAAAGATGGTTCTTTAAAGACAGGGAAGACAGCGAGTTTAAACACCTGGAAGCTGAATCAGATCTGGATTTCCTCTAAAGTTTGTGGCTTGGCTTGACTGCGATAGCCCAGTCTAGGCCCACTTTCATTTGAAAATTATGGCCTTCCCCATTGACTTCTTCAAACTCACTGTCACTGCTTTTCCCCCCAACATTGCACCACCCCCCTGTGATCACTGCACATCCAAATCCACCTTGCTTAATATTCTGAGTCCGCAGGCAGAAGAAGTGGTCCAGGTAGCAACTTGCCCTCCCACAGTGGTACTGGCAGCCATGAAGAGGTAGCAGCAGAGCTCCCAGGGCCTGGTAAATTTCCCAAGTTTCTTAATTTCTCCAAAGGGAATGAGGGAGGCAAGTCTGAGCAAGGCCCAGCAACCCAATCATTGAGAAATGTTTGCGCTAAAATATAGCTCCTAAAATTAGCGAGTTGCTTGTTTCACAAACACTTTCACCTTTGTCATTGCAAAAAAGGCCTCTTCAACGTAAGCAACCAGTAATCCAAGGAGAGAAACTCAAAGTGAGCTAAAAATCCCTGGCATGTTTCTACAGTCACTTCCTACACATACACATGTACACAGGGTACACGCCAGCAGCCTGACAGCAGAGGTGTTAGAGCTAAACACACAACAGCAATTCAAAATATGTTTCATGTCCGACAGATTTACTGCTTTTCTTGCAGCCTTTTGCAATTAGATCTCAAAGGGCTAACCATGTCTTTGCCTCCTTGGCTCTCAGATAGCGAACACTTCACACCTCACAAAACGTCCATTCAAAGCTGGCTTGCATGCAATCAGGACACATACACAGCGCAAAGCAACAGGGATGGACCAGATGTCACACGGTTAGGAAATTCCATGATTCACAAACTGTGTTTAAACACGGATGTTTAATTTTTTTATTATTTATTTATTTATTTTCAGAAAGGGCCAAAAGTTTCAAGTGAATTTTTCACCAAACAAATGTAGGGGTAAGAGTAGAAATCCTACAGAAAACTGATAGACTGTAGCATTTCAGATTTCCCGTATGTTTTGATGTCTCTGAACTGATTCCTTGTTAACAAGGCAGACTTTGGTCTCTCATTTTTAGCCTTTAGCTTCTATTAAAATCCAGTCTACTTCCTTCTCTCCTAGTCACTGTAACAAAGACACATTTTGACTGCATTGCTCTGGTAAGTTTTGCTCTTGTGAAAAACACAGTGTCTATCAGGTGAGAATGCACTGAAGGAAGTTTGCAGCTCCCCCCGTCACCATTGCAATGGGGCAAGCTGTCATATACTGATCTATATGCACTTGGATTTTATATAATGAAGATTCTGTCTATTTCTTACGTGTTGCATTTGTACCCCTAGCAACATTTTGCACTTTTCAGTTATTTTGCCTCTCCCCAGTTACTGTCAGCCTCAGCACCATGTGCCCTCCTGCATCCCATAATGCCATTGAAGCTGCACAGACCCTCCCCTCCTTTCAAGGCAGAGCTGTGTACCCTCAAACAACTGACGTTTTCTATTCGCTTGTTTAACTGAAAAAGTAACCCTGTCACTGTTTGGACATCAAATGAGGTATTTGGAGCAAATCCAGCAGAATCCAAGTCTAGCTTCCAGTTCTCATCTCTCTACCATTGAGCAATGAAGCCTAGGTTAATTGAGAACTTTCAGATTAGATTTTATGCTGCACTTGATCTTGCCCTAGTGTTTATAAAAATGTGCCGTTCCAGCTGAATTGCATGTAAGGCACTCCTTCTATTATAACCCAGAATAAACCCTGCACAGAAATCTAACCATAACATTGCAAGTCACTCTTCCCATATCACAATTCTCTCTGCATTTGGCATGTGGATTGTTTACCTGTGTGCTAACATAAATGTGCCTCTCACATCAATGTGCCTCTCAGGAAACACTTTCCTGAAGCAGAAACGGATTCAGCTTTCTTACAAGTGAGATTCCCAGGCTGGCAAATTGGCCTGGCTTGGAAATTTTCGGTGAAAACCCTTCAATACTAAAAAAAACAACTAAACATGCATCACTGTTAAAAGCCACCATATCAGAGCTTTAAACAAACAGGGTTGGAATCAAACACAGTACTCTGCAGAAAACAAAGAAGTGGAGATAAGAGGATTTCTGCCTTGCAGAGTTTATACATCCATCTGTGATTAATATTAGGAGGAAAATGAGGGTCAAAGCCTATCTCTGAAACTGAAAGCAGGGAGTGTAGCCAGGGGCCTGTAACTATGCACTATATCAGCTTTTTATTCATGCATATAAGCCTGAAGAATTTGCCATGATACTTGCTCTGGAGTCTAATTACTGTACGTTGCTCTAATTACGTCTATTTTTACACTTTGTGTACAATATGTGGGATTTGGTGGATTTTTGTTGTTGTTATTCCCTGTTAGGGGACTTCTGCAAGCTCCTTCAATAAAAAAAAAAAAAAAAAAAAAAAATGTATTTCAAAGAAAGCAACAATACATGTAATCTCTTTGATTCCAGTGTTTGGTAATTCTGAGTCTGAATTGTTTCTTGTCATTTACCATAAACACACCGCCTTCACCTCTGAGGAAGGAGTGAAGACAAACTTCGGTATGGGGTATCCAGTGCATTACTGAATTCTAAAATACAGCCAAAGAGATAGGGGTATGCTAAATCTGTCCTTTGTGTCCCCACAGTCAAATGTGAACTCTTCCTGGATTATCTGAAGATGAAGATCAGGTCATGTGTCATTCTAAAGGTAATTTCCCCTAGATTTGCAACAGGATCACAGATGTAACCTCAGACTTCAGTGTCAGAAAATATCAATTGCCAAACAAATAATGCAGATAAAGAGACAGAAGTGTTTGTTCAACATTTTACAAATCTACAAGAATTGATCTGCATATAAATATTTCATTTATTTTAGAGAACTTAACAGCACCTCTGTATGCATAGATAATATAGCCAGGATGTGCTGCCTCTCACATATCTGCTTTTTTCATCCAAGATCATAAATATAAAATCTAAGATTTTAATGAGCTTGAATGAAAAGTAGATTATTTTTGACATAGTGGAAGAGCTTGGTATTTCCTGCGAAAATGCTAGCATGGTCAATATTTTATATACTGGGAAACTGTGGTTCTTTTGCCTAAGGGGGGGTAGAGTAGAAGCTGAACAAAGGACCTCTATTCCTACACATTCTGACTTAAGAAAATACCATGTTAAAAAATATTAAGTTCCAACAACACAACTTTTCCTTCTCAGTGTCCAGGCAGGCACCAATATACAAGACCATCTGGAAAGAAATGTGAGAACACAATATGTCGCTACAGGCACATGGACCAGTGCCTAGTCTAGATGTCAAACACCAGAGGTAACAGTTAAAGAGTCTAAACAAATATCCTGAGACGATGTGAATAATGAATTGAGTTTTCTACATGCCATTCTTCCCAAATTTTCCTCTAGGGATAGATCCAGTAGATGTCCTTGCAACACTCTCACCAGGCTCCCTTGGAGACAGATCGGACCAACATTGCCACTAATGCTTGTGCTGTGAATAGCAATCAACTTTAATGACTTCCCATGTATGTTAGTTTTGCACTGATGTAGGCCCACCTCTTCAACAGAATTACTCCTGATTTGTTTGTACAGGTATAAGCGAGCGGAGAACCAGGGACTTGCACATCTGGAATAATATTCCTAAAACCATCAACATCCTGAATTTCAACTGCGACTGAAATAAAAATTCAAAAGCGAAGGTCACCTCTGATACCATCTCACTGGCTGTCGGCTGAAGTAATAATACGGGAAATCACAGAAGCGCAGCTCTGGGGAAAAGGCTGTCTGACTCCAGTGTCTGCAAACACAAGGCTAAAGATAAAGTGACCATTAACCTTCAGAGAAGGGCAGTGAGGTCCCAGAATGTCCTGCCTGCAGGCTTTATTGCTCCAAGGGGAAACGAACAGAAAAATACAAGTCAAAACTGCATACTCTTGACATTTAACTCAAATTAGTAGGCAATGGTAACATCACACTTTCTTTGTTAGCTTTCCTCTGTATAAAGGCACGAATACCGTACCTAGTTCATTCCACAAACTGCAAAATAAGTAAAAATTATTGAGTAATAATAAATTTACTACTACCACTTGATATCTGCAACATTAATCACAAGCACTAGACCTGTGTCCCTCTGCACAGAGTATAGTATTACCCCATACTGCAGATACAGCTGGGAGAACTGAGGCAGAATAATTCAGTGAGTGTTCCGGAATCCATAAACTGCAACTGAATCCAAAGTTTCTGGTGGCTGGAACTGTGTTTTAGAGTCTTTCTCCATCCTCACTCACTCAATAAGGACAGTCAGAAAGACCCTACAAGAATAGGCACTCTATAAATATCCAAGATAACTCTAAGTTCACTAGCCAGCCTTCAGCCGTGGGAACTCTTACAGGATCACTGGCATCAAAATGCTGAGTTGAATTAGAAATCAATGATGGCACTACATGATTTGGCCCAGCCTGTGCAGAGTTTTAAAATTGTCACATAATAAAAAATACCTCATACTGAGCCAATTTCACCAGAACAGATCCATAGCACAGCAGAGTCCTTACACGGCAGCCCAACGCATTACTCAGATTCAAGTTCTGGGAATCTTTAAATATCCCAATGTGCTCCCAATTGTCTCTTAAATATGCTGGAGCTGTTCCCATCATAATGGGAAGGGAAAATATCTAATAAATATCGAGAGGCAGGAAATAAGCTAATTGCAGAAGAATTTTACCTAAAACTGTTGAATAAACTACAGTTCTGTGTCACTAAGTCACATCATCACAGGCCTAAACTGGATCTCTGCTTGATCCTTCCCATTTCAAACAGCGCAACCACAGAGCTGGGCATACACTTAAATAATGCACTGAGCCGATGGGTCTACCTCTCATCCCAGGATCAGCAATATCTGAAAAAGCTACAGTTGAGAGTCATGACAAACTTAAGTCCATTGCTTTAGTATGTTTCTGCTTTACCATGGAGAGTAGGAGATACCTAACAGCTTTCCTAGGATGAATGCCACTCTCGGCCTCACCACTCCTGCCCCTATTGCCAGCCTTTAAACAGAACATACTTGAGATCCACTGGTGTTGGCTTCAGGTATTGAATTCTTGCTACTAAGATGCTTCCTTCCATCTAGGTAGTTTCTATATTGTGAAACACCAGCCGACGCTGCAGGTCCGAACAGGAAGAGGGGCAGTTGTCACCATGTGCCATGTAGCTGAAAAGTCACCTACTCCTCCTACAGGTTTTATCAGCACCTACACAAGAACACAAACTCAGATCCTCTCATGGAACAGCTCCTTTGGATATAACACAGAGGTTAATATAACTGATACTGTCTGGCATGGTACTAATTGAGTCCTCAAGGGACTCAATATATTGCCTGGAGATAAGCTAATGTGAAGTCTAAAGATTAGCTGTGCTTGTTCTGCACTCAGAGAGTTCCCTTTGGTCATGAAAATACTGAGGAAGCCCTCCATCTACTGAGGGCTATTTATACATAATGCGTATAAGATTAGATGGTATTTAAAAGCAACTAATGGTTGATGAGCTAAGTTACAAGATGGATTTGCACTGCTTTCTTGATTACACAATACCTATGTTGTAATATTTTCTCACTGTGCATGAGATTTAGTATTTCACAAAGGTAACTGCAACCAGCTACAAGTGCTAAATGCTAGTAAGACTTCTGGATTTTTTTCCTAGTTTGTGTAAAGTTTTCTCACCATGAATTCTTATGTAATTGCTAAATATAATGGGATGTTAGTAAAAAACATCCAAAGGAAATGCCATTGAACGTTGCAGAATAACCACCGGTCATCAGTAAAAATAGTATTAGTGATGACATGACCAAGTTTTTATTTTGATCAGAATCAGTTACAAAAACAGCAAATACGTTATCTCTGAAGAGTCTCATACACACTACAAATGTAACACCCCTTCCACCAAAATGAAAACCTGTTCAAAATCTGAAATGTTTTTCCTTTGGAGGAATAATGGCACATGATTGTGCTGATGCTGTGTAATGTATAGTAAAATAAAATCTAAGTTACACCCTATGACTGTTTTTATCCCTCTTGTAACTGCAGAATGAAGAGCAGTGGCAATAGCCATAGTGTGAGGGCCAGTAGAGCAGAAGAAATGCGATTGTCAGAATCAGAGCATGTAAATTGCCTGTATTCCTTTTTTCCTCTAATCCAATCCACAAAAGTTGTGGTGGTATTGTTTATAACCTAGTTTCTTCAGACTCATCACAATAAAAATGGCTGGTTTGTTCCTTCTTTTCCTCTTTCCTCTATTTAACATGATTTTACACCACTTCACATTAAAAAGATAACATAAAACCTTTTGCATAGCCTAGGAGCTTGACAAATCAACTAAGGCAAGAACTTCTGAGATAAATGATATTCTTTCCTTGATTCAGATTTCTTGCTTTAAGCTGATTTACTGTAAGAATCTTACCATTTTAATGTATTTTCTTGTACAATAAGATACCATTTTTAATTATTGCAGCACCCACAGCTTTAGGAGTTTAACTCTCATTAAATCCACTCTTCAGTTAGCACAGTAGCAACAAAGTGATAATGTACAAAAGATAGTTTCAAAAAAAGAAAATAAGCATTTTTTTAAAAATGCTTAAAGAAGTACTTGCTGGTAGTTAACAAGAGGTGTATAAACAGCCTAACGTTCTTCTGCTCACTGTATTGTTCTTGAACCCTTAAGAGCTCACAAGCACATTGCATCGTGGTTTTGAAATTTACTCTGATGTGGAATAGCTGCATGCTACATCTCCTTCAAAGGACCAAAATCTTTAAAATTTAAAGCTCTATGCATCTGTAAATAATGTCTTTCTTAATATATCTGCAAAGAAAGAGTGAAGGATTTTGGAAAGAATTTTCATTAGTATTGTACACAAGGCAATTCTGAAATGGCATCTCCAGATGAGTTTCCTCCCCTAATGCACAGGAGGTTTTCTATGCCCCATTCTCTATAGCCTTGTGTTGATATCTCCCTTTTTTTAAAATAAGATTTAAAGAGTCAGTTATATAAATCCACAAGCTCCCTATGAGATCTTAAATCATTTGCCAGTAGACTCGAATATAACATACAGATTGAAAAAACCAACAAAATCGAGCAAGCACCCTTCATACATACTCCCTGCTTGTAGCATGTTCCTGGGTAATTATACTGCGTGTCTATAGTTTTAGTTTATAGAGAAACTCTTGGGCCATTTCTCAAATGTCAAGTAAACCACGCAGCCTCTCTCTCCTGCTTTCTTTCCCTCACCCATTCACTTCCTCCTACTGAGATACTGAAATGTATCATATGAAAAAACCCAGAGGGTAGATTCAGGAGAACTCAGAAATCCTGACACTGCTTTGAAAGAAAATAGGATGAGAGAATGCATCTTCTTTAAACCTTCCCCATTACTAGTGCTTAGGAATATACAAATAGTTTCTTGAATCATAGGGATAAAATTTATCCTGACACTGCAAGGAAGAGCCTGAGACGCCTGCTATCTGGCTGCAGTCACATGCAGCAAGTCAGCAACAGGCCTGGGAAAAGATGCTGGTTTGCCAGATACCATGATCCACATTGAGACAAACGTCCCCAGATTGCATGGTAAGGGCTGCAGCTCCAACTCTCCTAAGCTAGGAATCTTAAAAAAAAAAAAGAGTCTTGGCACTCAAAAGAGCAAAGACTGGCAAAGAGCCAGCAGCATTAACCCCTTATGTGCTGGCAGGTATCCTTCCCACGTAACCTAGTGAAAGGGACATGATTCTCCACCTCTACTCTGCTCTGATGAGACCCCCCCTGCAGTACTGCCTTCAGCTCTGGGGCCCCCAACACAAGAAGCACAGGGACCTGTTGGAGTGAGTCCAGAGGAGGCCACGAAGATGATCAGAGGGCTGGAGCACCTCTCCTATGAGGAGAGGCCAAGAGAGTTGGTGTTGTTTAGCCTGGAGAGAAGGCTGCAGGGAGACCTTAGAGCAGCCTTCCAGTGGCCTACAAGAAAGCTGGGGAGGGACTTTTTACGAGGGCAGGCAGTGATGGGACAAGGGGTAATGGCTTTAAACTGGAAGAGGGAAGATTTAGATTAGATATAAGGAAGAAATTCTTCACTGTGAGGATGGTGAGGCACTGGAACAGGTTGCCCAGAGAAGTTGTGGATGTCTCATCCCTGGAAGTTTCAAGACCAGGTTGGGATGGGGCTTTGAGCAACCTGGTCTGGTGGAAGGTGTCCCTGCCCAGGGCAGGGGGGTTATAACTAGAGGATCTTTAAGGTTCCTTCCAACCAAACCATTCTATGATTTCTATGAATACAAAAATGGTCTCAAAGTGTAAACTGGAAGAAAGGAAAGGAAAGTACACACTTGACTGCTAGCTACTGTAACATTTTCTGGCAAATTATAGCAGTAATATTTAACAGACTTCTATGAATGATGGCAGTCTCTTCTTACTAGTAAATATCAGTTAAATTTAAGAAATGCATGTTCAGCAGAAAGAAGAAAGGGCTGGAACAGCAGATGAAAAGCCAAAGAATGGCAGCGAAAACAGGATAGGCTGTATAACTCCCTGACATACCATTTTTCTGAGGTTGGCTCTAGAGAAGGCATCAAAGTTGTAAGCAAAATTAGTATGTGCACAAACCTCCATGTTCCCCCCACAGGCTTTTAAGCAGTAATTTAAAAAGAAGCTGTGAAATAAGATCCTCATTAATTCCTACAGTTTTAAGAGCTTGGAGTAGTGCAGCCACACCAAATTCAGCATTCCTGAGTCAGCAAAACTATGCAATGGCTTAAACAGGCAGGTATACTGGAAATAATATTTGATGTTCTCTTCATTTTCAGTTTCTGAATCGTTAAAGATCCTGCTTTCAAGCTTTGTGGCCGAGTATGTATTCTGGCAGTTTTGCCTGGTTTTGGTTGGTCAGAAGTATGTTCAGAGTCTTGCATGATCGCTTGGCCGTGCAAGCTATGACCTGATGAGATCTCATGAGATTTATGGGGGTAACTGCAATAGTCAGCAGGAGCGAGGGAGGAATAGTATTTAAAATGATCCTTGTTAATAACATCAGCTGCAAATCTCAGTGTCTGCTGCTCGCCAAAGTGATGGTTTCAAGTTCTAACCTGTAGCACTCCTTCCGTTGCACTTACAAGCTGTCAACCAAAGATATGGAGATAAACCTCTCCAGATGGAGAGAAATCTATTTAGCTTTACGCTTAAACTACACAACAGATCGACCTTCAACAGACAGAAGAATTGGCGTAGAAACTCATCTGAGGGAATGATGAGGGGACAGAACTGCATTTCAACTTAAAACCAATGTCAAGTAACAAAATCTCATGCAATGTGTTTGAATTCAGCTAGAAGAAACCGATGGAATTCAAACAGCATCTATGCTTGTGGCATTGGCATTCCTTTTGAAAACTGTTTTAAACTTTAAGAGGATGTATATATATCTATGTATGCATGAGTCAACATGCCGCTGGTGTCATTCCAATCAAGTCAAGCGACCAATTCTTGAGTTTGGGCCACATCCAGAGCTCGTTAAAATCAATGACAGTCTTTCCACTGAATTCAACTCTTGCTATCATAGCCTAGGCTTGCAGTCTGATGTACAACAGGGACTCCAGTCACATTGCTTTGTCCCCAGTTTGACTTACTGCACAGCTTAATGGTTGTTACATAACTGAAGATATCGAGACCAACCACACCATGTACGCTGTTCACAGTACAAACATAAGGATTACTGAAAATCCTCAGAGGGGGGGAAAAAAATAAAAATCAACTCCCTAGTTTGCTAAACCAATGTGTCTTTCCATTTATATCAAGAGAGTTCATATAAATAAATAAATATAAATGTGACTCTAACACACTTCAACAGTATTAGATACAGTAAACATTCTGGTAAAAGTTGTAGTGGATTTTAGCAGAGATTAAGCAGTAACGATTAAAGATGTGTTTGTTGGTATTAAATGTATTAGAGTCTCTCCCACGTACACAAAGTATTGTTCACCAAGTGCCCATTTTCACAGCTGTTCAAAACTGAGTAACATCATAGCCCTTCTCTTAACGCTTATGCACGATTATGCACTTGCAGCTTGTGCTTTCTTGTGAAATACTCTAAGTAACTGTTGATCTCTAAATAAATTTATTTAGAATCTAAATAAGTGGGTCTGTATTAAGCAAGTCTTTGGACCAAGTACAATTTCTCATTTCTTCTTTGACTGTCATACATCTTCTGGCAAAAGAAAACATAGCTGTGCATTTGTCTGCAGCAAATCCTCTGACTGGTAAATTAAGACACATTTCAAGTGGAGACAAATATTAACTTTGAAACAGAAGCCGATGCCAGTAAAACTTCTTAAGTTGTAAAACTTAACTTTTGCTGGTTAAGTCTGCATTTACTGGTTCCCAGGAAGACTAAAAAGAAGTCTAAAGGGGGGTCTACTTCCTAAATGTCTGAATACAGCCAAAACCCTGTGCTGTGGGTTCCAAAGGACAAAGAGTTCTGAGTCATCAAATCTGCACTGGGCATATCTCCATCTTTGCGGTCACAGGAATCTGTGACATTTCATTTTCAGAAAACTTCCATCAAATATTTCATGGAAACACAAGCAAATAGCTTCAGTGGAAAAGCCTTCCAACTCACAATGATCAAAAAAAAAACCAGAGAAGTTTACTTTTGGTTCATGTAACATCCAAGTAACTTGGTTTTACATTGTAGAAAAAGCATTCGTATACATAACCACATAAATATATATATACACACTAAACTTGAGTCAAAGTCCAAGGTAAGAACAAGTGCTTTGCACTTTCTTATACTATAGTAAGCAGAAACTGAGTCAACTTTGAATTTTGTAGATATGGGCCCAAATTCTCTGTTGGGCTGGACAGTTCTGGAATCCTTGCAAACCTCACACCCCACCTATGCAACTGGGCTGCATTTTTTTATGACTATGTAGGAGCTCAGTCTGGACAAGAGTAACTGTGTTGATCTTGTTGTAAGTCATCTACTGACATTCTTTAGAAACAGATGAGCAATTTCACTAAGTCAATGTAACTTTTCAGGTGCAGTATTCTTCACGAGTTGGCCTGAAGCACTAGCAATGTACTGGTCCGTATATTGTATAGCTAGAAGTCCAAACTATAAGCAACCGATCAACCGAACAGTGCAAAAAGTGATTCCATGTCCATAAAATCACTAGACTAATTTTTCATTGTATTTGTTTTATAACAGCAAGACAACTATGTATTTGCATTTCTCATCTTATAATGTATCTGCAAAGGTACTGGAGTCCTAATAATCATTTATTATATTGTGTGAGAGAAAAAGAAATAGAAAACTCACTTCAAGAAGCTGTTAATAAAAGATAATGCCACCAAACTTGCCTGTTTTAAAGGTTCCTAACAGTATACTTCAAGTTACCTATAGCCTCCTTCAGTTTCAACCAAATATCAGGACAACACAAAGCGTAAAAGATCTACAGCGACTGTAATGCCAAGCGGCTCAGCATCCATGAACTAGGCTACCTCTTTCCAGTTCTCCAATCTGCTACACCAGGTCTGAAATTAATAAAACCCCATCCAAACCTGCATCAGACAAGCTGTGATGATTGCGTAGGTGTAGGCAGAGGGGTCCACTCACAGAGGGATCTCTGTAGGATGTGACACAAGGACACAGCACAATGGCTGGAAGGAGAAAGGCACATTTCAAATGACATTTCCAAGAAAACAGTTGGACAAGATTACGGAAAAGACTGGAGGTGGTTCGCTGGGGATCTTGGATGCTCTGTGCTCATACCCTGCCGGCAGCTTGTTACCTTGATGAAAGCACTTGCCCTTACATGAGTCACTCCTACTTGCACAAGGATAGTTATCATAGGAGACTCATCAAAGTCGTTATGGGATTAAGGCCTTACTCCTGCATACAGCTGTTTGTAAGATCAAGCTCTTAAACGATGGAGTACATCAGCAGAATAATCATGAAAGAAATGACACAGTGGGGTATCTTTTCATTCTGCTACAGGTTATAGATCCAATCTGCTCGTTTTACAGGACCCTACTACTTCTCTCACGTCACCACTGCATACTCACTCTGAGATCGCATGGATTCTCCCAGTCCCCATCACTGTCAAGACTTTGCACCTGAGAGACAGCCAGCAATTCCACTAACAACGCAAATAACAAAATGAAGTCCAGCTCATATTAATAACCCTGACTACTCCAGCTAACTAACATAGCTTAAAAAATTGTTTTAGGGCATAAAATGTGGCGATCTGACACTGAAAGACTGCACGTTTGTAAGTTAAGGATGAGGATGCGAATTTAGCCCGACAGACCCCACATCCGCAGGAGCA
>NW_009631170.1:0-312 GCF_000690535.1 Cariama cristata | reverse complement strand
AACCCACTCGCCCGGAGCAGCGTAAAGAAAGCACGAGCCGGCAGCCGGTGAATAGAGCATTTGAACAAAGAGCGCACCACAGAAAGCTCACACCGCTCGCGTACGCCGCAGACCATCCGTTAGCGTTATCCTGTTGGTTTCCGCGTGTGCAAAGCCCGACCAGCGGAGCTCTCGCCGGCACTGCCCCACCACCCCGCTGCCGACGGGCAAGGAGGGCGGGAGCAGCGGACAGCAGTCCTCCTCTTGCCGGGGCGGCGGGTACGGAACCGCCCGGGCTGGGGCCGTGCCCCCTCCCAGTTACCGCCTGCCCTC
>NW_009631169.1:0-825 GCF_000690535.1 Cariama cristata | reverse complement strand
AAAAAATAAACGAACCCAACCAAACCCCCAACCCCACCCCAACAAAACCCCACCGACAGTCAAGTATTGAAAGCATCTCAGCAAAGAGGAGCGGGAAGAAATACACACAGGCTAGGTGTGGGACTTTAGGGTTGGCACTTTATCTCTGCAACAGCCTACTGCTTTAGGAAAAGTCAATTCACAATAAATTATAAATATGCTAGCACTAAGAACACAACCTTCCCCTCCCTTATAGCTCTACTAAGGTAGTTTTTTAACTAGAAAATCCCATTCTTCCTCTCCTCTAAAAGTTAGGAATAAGTTGGCAGGGGTTCTTCCGCCCTTTTTTCTCCTAAATAATTTACAATGCGGCTCTGAGAGTGCCCCCCACACACTCTCTCGCCTCCCTCCCCGTCTTTTCTCCTCTTCCAAGCGACCCAGTATAAAACTACCAGATGAGGAGGTTTGCCTGTAAAGAGCCTACTAAACTTTCAGGTCAAAGTCACATATCTGCCATGGCACGATTCAAATAAAAAAAATTACTCTCTCGAAAGAAAAAAAAAAAAAAAAAAAAAAAAAAAAAAAAAAAAAAAAGAAAGGGGGAAAAAAAAAAAAGCAACCCAGCGCAGTTGGGAGTTGGGCTGTCATTAACCGAGTACCCTGGTATAAAGTTGGCGAATTGAAAATGATTTGTTGGGTGCAATTAGAGGCAAGTCTTACGAATGTGTCTGTCTTGCAGTAGTTTAATTAAATCGTCTGGTTCCTTGGCCACCTCAACGGGCGAGTGTGAGTGTGTGAGGGTGAGTGTGAGCGGGGGGGTGTGTGCCCGGGTGTTGTGAATGTTAT
>NW_009631168.1:0-235 GCF_000690535.1 Cariama cristata | reverse complement strand
TATTTTGCATATTGGTTCAGTGCTGATAGTGGAATTTCATCAACTCCCTTTTTTCATGCTTTAAAACTGAATTACTGAGGCTGGCTTTACAGAGAGGGGAAGAGCCAAAAAACGCTCCCTTCCAAGATACTCCGCTTCGACGATTAACTCTTCTCCCTCCCTCCTCCTTCCTCCTCTTTTTTTTTTTTTTTTTGGATAAAAAGGAAGGGTTTTTTTTTTTTCCCCCTCCTTTTTT
>NW_009631167.1:12543-13712 GCF_000690535.1 Cariama cristata | reverse complement strand
CACAAGCAGGCAAAGGCAAGCGTGTGCCCCGTGCACAAGCAGGCAACTACCGCAGGCAAACCCGGGGACGTAGGATAATGCGGCTAAACGTCTTGGTGCCTAATAGCCCGATCAGTGACTGTGTATTCATTGTCTTACGAAAACCAACTGCCTGTTCCTAGGCAACCTGATCAGTGAAAATTTCAGGTTTATACAATTTTCATTTAGGTAACATAAAGGTTAACTGACTGTAATGGGAGTATTTTAAACAAAACCACCTACTCCTCCCCTTTCTGCTGCAAACCTCCACAGACCGTATTTACTTTCCTTGCTTGCAACACTTCCCGAAGCTACAATGCTCAGACACTGCCAACGCTGTCAAAACATGCGCTTCTTGCAAACAAGCTGCCCCAACCCAGCGAAGTTTGGAGCAAAATTCTTCTGCAGTTCATCTTCTGCTACTCTTCCACCGAGAAGCGTTTGGGTCCTTGCAGGAGGCAGCAGGAGAAGGGCAGGAGGGACCGGGCACAGCTGGAGCGGGGAGGGGTGTGGGCACATCCCGGACACCACTGTGCAAGGGAAACAGGGAAAACAGGGAAAACGGGCAAGCAGGAGCAAGCGCAAGAGTGGTGTTGAAGAAACCCACGCTCTGGGAGCTCGGACACAGCCACAACAGGGCCAGTGCTTTCCTCCATCTCCCCTTCAATGCAGTCGGGGCAGCACGTCCTCCGGGAGAGAAACACCCTGGGGAGGGCCACGGTGAGGACCGGTGTGTCCTCCAGCCAGGGCCACCACCCTCCACACCCCTGTCCCCCCCCCCCAGCCACTCGCACACTCCCGCAGGCACGTGACGGTGCAGACACACTACCGAGCGCGTGACGGAGAGCCCCGCAGTGCCCCACAGGGTTCCCGGGCCCTGGTATTAAGACAAAAAGAGAAAGAAAAGGAAACGGAAAACTTCCCATCAATGAATTTGTTGAGCAGCCGCTCGCACACTGAGGTGCTGCTGTCACAGCGGGGCTGGGGACAAGGACAGCACAGGATACGTGTGCCCGGCGCCCAGCCCCATCACTGCCCCGCAGGGACGAAGCCTTCAGAGCTTCCCAGGGAGGCTTAAGCCTGAGCCTTGACAGTGGGTTTCAGCCTAATTGGGCTGTGCGTCCCCCTGAAACCTCAGTGCCCCCCGAAAG
>NW_009631167.1:0-12452 GCF_000690535.1 Cariama cristata | reverse complement strand
CCAGCCCAAAGCCGGCAGCCTGCCGCTACCTCCCCTCTCCAGCAACCGCCCCCGAGAGCCTAGGGACACAGAGCTCGCAGCGCTGAGCACCAGCACCAGCACCAGCCTCCCTCCCTGCCGCCCCGCACACCGGCACAACAGCTCCGCAACATCCTCTGAAGCTGTCCTTTGCTTATTTTTAATCAGAGGGGCATTTAATAGGAGTATGCCAATCTAATTTCGCCAGCCAAATGACCGGGGGTGAGCACCAGAAGTGTGTCATTTCATTTCTCAAACACATTTTTCGGGTTCGCCACCACTCCGAATGTCACGGCGGCATTGGTTACACCCCGCGGCCGCTCGCGCTGCAAACAGTCAGGATGATGAAAACAATCTAGCCTGGCTCGATGGACAATTAACAGGAAAATGAAGTTTGGATTAGCACCGTTAGAAACAATAACCCAGTAATTAGCTTTTGCAACCACAAAACAGCCTACCGCTGCTCTCTGAAAGACTAGCGTAATTTATGATTTTCACAGCACACGAGGATATAAAGGGAACGGCAGTGAGCTGCAAAGAAGTTTTAACTGGGATTTAAAGGGGAAGAAAAAGACACCAGTAGGAAAGAAAAATAATTCCTAAGCCTTTGTAAACAAATATACCTCATATCGAGGGCAAAAACATTCCCCGTTATCCAGCAGAGACCCTCTCCCCCTGGGAGGGACGACGTGCGAGATAGGGGACCAGGAGCCCTGGCCCCGCTCTGCCAGCCCTTGGGAAGGGGCTGCGCGACCCCGGCCCCGGCTGCACGTCTCGGGAGGATTTTTACACCCCACAATCAGCAACGCCAGGCCTTGAGGAGCTCTGCAGACGCTGCCCACACACCATCCATCAACAAATGGGGAAAATGCAGCAACAGGAGGCGAAGCACCACGTTAGCGGATCGGCGGTGGGCTTGGACGGTGCCTCTGCACCAACAGAGGCAGCAAAAGTGGAATAAAAGGGGCCGGGCTGCTTTCCTGCAAGAAGCCAGCCCTCTGTTCTTGGGGCACAGGATGGAGATGGCCATAACCATCCCGCAGCCACGGTTACCATGAGGGCAAAACCCTGGAGGAGACGGGGACATCACACGCAAAGCGGGGTGTGCAATGGGCCTTCTCCAAGAGGGAAGGTATCTGGATTTACGAGTCAGCGCTCAGCTCTGTACGGAATCGCCCCCAAGAGCCCGCCCGATGAGGGCACTTTGTACATAAATCTGGATCTTGCACAGAACTTCAGTTCAGCATTTCTGTACATCTTAATAATTTCCAGATTTTTTCCACCTCCCCTGTATGAGCGATGTGCTTCACTTTCAGCAGCCTAACAAAGAAAGTTTTAACTGTAAGGCTTAAAAAAAAAAAAAAGGCAGGGAAACTAAAATTCACTATTTTTGTTTAGTCTAGTTTGGAGAATTAACATTACACTGGGGTACTCTTGGGTCAAGTCGAGCAGTCAAAGCCACTAGAGCCCAGGACAGCCGAGATGGGGAGTGAAAAGCCTCTTATACCCAGCGCAACAAAACAGGCTGTCAGCTCTCCGCACCAGGATGTCTCACAAACCCCATGGCTAACAGCTTTCCAGGGAAACCAGGGCTATTTTGAGGAAAGCAGAATGCGCACATATTCACAATGCACAAACCCCCATTTTACCACCCAAAGACAAGGCAACTTTGTCTTGCCAGCAACGTGTGACTCACAGCGAGTTGAGATTCGATTACCTGGGGGACACCATGTCGTTCATGCCATGGCAAGCCGAAACTATCGCTCCTCTAACAGAGAAATCCGTATTCACCCAGTCCTGCCGCAAAGGCAGGGCTACACCAGGCAACAGAAGAAAGGTTATGAGCATATTTTAAAAATGCATTAGATCACTGACAAAGGTGGAGTGAGGACAATGGGATGTCACGTCCTCAGACCGCAAGAGGAGAAGTCGGCAGCAGAGGGTGAGCAGAGGAGTCTGCCAGATCTTCCTGCGGTTCATCCGTTCAGTTTGTCCCCAAAGCACCTGGTAACACCAGCGCTGGGCCGGCTCCTTCTCGTCCTGCGCGGGCTGGAGAACCCAGCCACCCCCGGAGAACCGGCACGGCGGTGTGACTGTACAGCTCACGAGCTGCATCATTTAAAGCACACCGAAGACACGACGACAGGAATGCATCCAACCTGCAAGCGGTCTGCAGTGTCCTTCAGCTGACAGGTGGGGTTTCCAAGGGTACCGCCCCCCCAGCCTCTCCCAACCACCACAAATGCGTTCCTGCCTGCCCAGCACCATCCTGCACGGGGTCCTGTCGCCCTCACTGCAACCAGCCCCCTGCAGAGAACCTCTCACCGTGGCCTTCGGCCTCTTCACACGACAGCTCACAGCACTGCCCACGGACGCTCTCCCACAACAACCCGCCCTGCGTCAGGCTCCAGCTCTACAAGGTGCCAGTGATCCTACCGCAGAAAACAACCAGCAGCAAGACATCCCCCTGAGCTGCTGACAACCAGACCCCCCCGGCAGGCACGCTTTTAGCCACGGTGCCCGTATGCCCCCCTCACAATGACGGCTCGCTTTTGGTAGGTCCTACAGATGTGTCAAACGAAGGGACAGCCCCAACTCCAAAGAGTTTCCCAGGGACTGCAGTAGGGTCCTCCAGCTGGAGCTCCTGCATTTAATTTCTGGCCACTGGAGGTTGTTTCTTAACTCTCTGGTTTTTTTTCTCTTTGAGTGTAAAACGAGGGTCAATGCCCACAGGGAGGGCTGGGAGGGGTGAGGGAGTGGCAAGGCGTGACGAGCTTGTGTGCTTTGCCAATTCAGGACAAAGCATCAGAACATCTTTACAGCACTGAAGCAATTTGCTCACAAGGGAGGAGGATGATTTCTGGACTTGGATTAACCACATGCCCACAAGCAAATCTCTCATGTCCTTGTAACTCTCCCTGTTGTGTTCCCTCCACTCCCGGTTACCGCAGGGACACCGGTGGTCTCCTCCTGCCTTCTGCACGTGGTGCATAGTTCAGTCCTTCCAGGGACGGCGGTGCCTTAGACTACAAACTATTTGGATGAAAACCCAAAGGCACGTGGTGTGTGATATGCGTGTCTAAAATGTCACCACCCAGCAAAGGTTGCTAGTCCTGGGAGAAGCCTGGAGAGCGCTAATACATTAAAAAACCCCACAAAATCTCCCAAAACCCACCATGAGAGAGAGAAACAGCCGCAGGCGCTACGCAGCATCAAAGCCTATTTTAGAACAGCCTAATGTTTTTGTCAGCTGCTCCAGAGTCTGACTTGAGATCCCGACTTCAACGCAAACAAGTGCCCGGGCCAGGCTCAGCTCATCGCACCGCTCACCGGCGCTGCCCCACCGTACCTGCGACGTCAACCACTCTGTCACAGTGGGGTCTAAAGGAAAATAAACTACTCCATCACGTTTCTTTTCCAGCTACTTTTGCACCCCCTTGGAAAACCAGGTTTCTCTTTGCAAAGCAGCCTGCTTGTGTCAAAGGAACTGTGTTCTGGGGCTAGCTTGTTTGGGTTTTATTTGTTCCCCCCGCTTCCCCACAATATTTGGAGAGCATCTTTGGCCTCCCACGTAAATTCCAAGTTTCATTTATTAAATATCTCACTGGCATTTTCTTTTCACTTTCACACTGCTCGTTTAATATTACATTTGACATTCTAAGCTTTACGGATGGCAACAGAAGCAGAATGGGTGGGCTAAAAATAGCCTGCCAGGGAGATGGGAGGCTAGAAATAGGCTTGGGAACAACAGCAGCCCCGCTACCCTTTGCTTGCCCCCGTGTTTTGGGAAATGACAGCATTCAGGAGATGCGAAAGAGCGAGCTCAGGGCGAGTCCGTGCCCGCAGATGCCCCAGCCGAGTAGCCCGGGTCCGGGGATGGGGATGGGGCGTCCCGGTCGCAGCTCACCGAGTGGCTGCAAACCCCATCGCCTCGAGCTGGGGCTGCGAGAACTCGTCCCCTTCGCAGCTCAGCGCCAGAGGAGGACATGTTAAAATGGAAGCAGGCGTGGTCAGTCTCCGAGGGCACTGCAGAAAGTACGCCTGCGCCTAACGCAGACCCCCAGCCAGCTGTGTGCCACCTCTGGCCATCTGCACCAGCCCACTGTCACACACGCGTGCAGAAGCTCTCCTGCCTCTGCATGGGTTTGGTAATTAATCTGCAGACACATCAGCAACACGATGAGTCAGTCCCAAGACAGGATCATGTCTCATCTCCTCCCTCGTGGGCTGCTTTTAAAATTAGTGCTGTAGAAGAGGTGACAAGAAGAGAACGCTCAAAGCATTATGGCACCTGGATCGTGCACCAAGCAGGCACAGAGAGCTGGGAAAAATATATTTTAATTATCCATGACAACAAAACACCAACAGCCTACACTGTTTCTTTTGCCCCTTGTGATGTTCCGTGAGTGGTTTTGCCCTGTCCCGTCCTCCACCTTCCCTGCACTGCCGTCACCTTCCCGTGCAGCCTTCCATCGGGGAAGAACCCCCCGACCCTGCCTCCCCTCACAGGGCTGTGCCAACGGCTGGGTAAGGCTTTTACCGCGCACGAGTGCAGATCCCGCTGTGAAGCATCAAACCATGCGCTCTGCCCCGCTGCTGGCACCGGTTTGGCCGGGACACACCAGCACCTGCCGCTCCATCCAGCACCTCGCCAGGGCAGTACTGGGCAGCGCTGACCTGCACCAGGCGAAGGCTGAGCCTTGCTGCAGAGAAAAACCTATTGTGCGAAATAACTAAACCCACGGAGGGTGACACGACATGCACCCATCCGCGGTGAAGCGGTAGGAAAATCCTGGAGTGAAGGCACTGTAGCTCTTCCCTCCCAACTGACAATCTTACCTAAATTTACATTCCAAGCGTTTCTAATTTGCTGCTGGGTCTGTCGTCTGGACGTTGGGGTGGGGGCGGTTGGGGTTTGTTCTTTTTGTTTTGTTTCAAGGCAGATGAATCAGCATTTAGTAACTCTACGCAGGGGAACGAGGCTCCCCCACAACCCACGCGTAACTCAGGCGAGGTACTGCTGCTGGCAGGCAGGAGACCCCAGCAGCGTTAAGGAGCCCAGGGAAGCAGGGAGATGCTTGCACAGGGCAGAGGCAAAGCCCACGGCACCCACCCGAGGTGGAGGGGGAGGCTTCCCGCAGGGCAAGGGGAACTGCCCCGGCCCTGCCCTGCCATCCCACCACTTGGTTTGCCAAGGGGACCCTTAATTTTATTTCAGATGCATATTGCAGTGAGGAACAATACGAGGAATATTATTTCAGTGCCCTGGGAAAAATTAGCAAGTCAAATATTGAATCAGGCCTCTAGCATATGCCAAGGAGATTGCTTTGATCTTATCCACACTAAAAGCTCTATTATTGAATTTAAAGTCTGTGAACACATATCAGACCAATATACAATGCATATCTGAATACACATTTGAGAAGCAAAGGATGTTTTGACAAAGGGGAAAAAAGAGTATTTTAGCTGAAAATATCAAAGTTACTGCATCAATTGCAATACAAATGCCCTTTTTCATCTGGCTCAGTGGCTTTACTGACAGGGCAACCCGCAACCTGGGACCTGACTGTCATTTAGGAGAAACTTCACCCAGGTGCGGCCCCTGGGCTGGGCCGGGGTGGAAAGCGAATTGCGGCTCAACGGCAGAGAGCCACGACTCCCCCAGGGACACGGCGCAGCAGGCAGCACCAACGTCAGAGCAGCATCAGGACTCGGGAGCTCAACCAGAACAGCTATTTTGGGAGCACACGGTCTGTAACAGCTACCCCTGGCCACATCCCTCCTGAAAACCCCCAACGCAGCCGTTCGGCGGTTGCCATGGCTCTTCCCGAGAGCAGAGGGGCAGAAGGAGGGCTTCTCCAGGGCTGGTCGGGAAGCTGGGCCGGTTGATTCACACCATCGTCAGCCCTTTGGCATCCCACCCCAAAACCTGCTCCAGGGCGGCTGCCTGAGCCTGCAGACAAGACCTGTGCCGGTGGGGGGACAGACACCCGTCCTGCTGGCGGGGGGACAGGCTCGGGGGCCAAGCAAGCCGTGGTCAAGGCTCAGCGTCCCCTTCCCGTGACACCTCCGGCAGGCAGGGTGTGCCCAGCACCCAGTTAACCTCACGGGAATGTTGTCCCAAAGGGCCACCCCCAGGCATGGCACATGTCTGTGACAAAGGGCGAGAGCTCGCTGCCACCGACGCGCTGCGGAACAAAAACAACTTACCATTTTATTATTGATTTCGTGGAAATGAATTTCACAGACTTTTTCCACCACGTCTTCATTTTCAAAAGTTACGAAGCCAAATCCTATTTAATAAAGAAACAAAAAGGGGAGGGGGAAAGGAAAATATTAGGTAAGTTAAGCAATTTCATTTTAATAAAGCATTACTTGGCCATTGGGACTTTGGAAAACTTTCATAAAAACAGACACGTGTAAATACACCTGCTGTCTATGGAGCTCTTGCTGAACTTATTACAGACTAATGGAGGGAAGAAGCATCGTCTCAGGAAAAATTAATATGGTTCTGTTCCAGCTCTTCCATAGGATTTAATGGAGAATTAAAACCTCCTTATGGATTTTTTGATCCATCCTGCAGAATTTAATGGATAGTTACACCCCAGTTACATGATGGCTCAGAAACTACCATAAGGCTGTATTTTCTTTTACACCTTATAGGTTTTTAAGAGCAATCTCTACAAAACCCAATTATATTTCTATGGAACCATATTGATTTTATCTCTTGTTTAATTCCACAGGACTTCTCCATTAGACCTGACTCATTACACGACCCCAAAAAAATAAAAATCCGGGAAGACAGAAGATCATTCCTCATTTACCCCTGGCAAGGAAAAAAAATACCAACGCTTCCCCAAATGTGCAGCAGCACTTTGTGTTTCCATTCGCTCGGAGCAAACACCCAACGTCCCCGCCGCTGTGTGCCGGGTCCCGCACGGATGCAGCCGGCCCCGCGGGTCAGCCGGGCTCCGGAGGTCGTTATTTGTCCCTTTCTTCCTGAATTACTTCCTCTAATACCTCATCAGGACATCCTGAGGCCTCCAAGAAACCATTACGTTTAAGGCCTCTGATCTAATCGTTCCTCTCTTCTCCGCTGCTGCTTCAAAGGAGCCGTGGATTTGGGCTGGTGTAGGGCCGTTTGATGCCTGCTGCCTGCCTGTGGCTGTACACTCGATTTGCTCTGCTGGGGCCACACTAAAGAAACCCGGCAGCCCACCACAGCTATACACAGTCATGTTCCCTGCTCCTCCCTTAAAAAAAAACCCTAAAGCAATCTAATGTGCCGTATTTCTGGCAAAGGCTTGATGAGTCAACATCGACACCAACTGAGCTAATAAAATCTTGAAAATATAACAACAGGATGAACCTCATCCTCCAAACTACACTGCGAACGCCGCTGGACTCAGCTCTGGTCAAACGACACGTGGCATCTTCATCGCACCGGGCTCCGAGCCAAACCAGCTGGAGCCCGGGTATCCCCAGCAGCAGCCTTTGCCCCCGGCTGGGGCGACGGGGGAAGGAAGAGGGAGGGGAGACCAAGTGTTTTGCCCAGCCAGCATCCCTCCGCTCAGCCCTGCACGGCATTAAGGCAGTGTTGTCTCTGCTGACTCCGAAGGAGCTGGCTCCCGGCTCCCACCGGCCGCATGTCCGTCCATCCCGCGCTGCCCATCCCAACTCCCTGGTTGTTTGGGAACACAGTGGTGAAGCCTCATCTCCAGTCCATTTTGCTACTGATACTTCCCGCCTGCAACTAGCACCCTCCAGTCCTGGGCCTGCTCCCCCCCCTCCAGCAGCGGTGAGGGCCGCGGTGGGTCCCCCCCAACCCGCTCCCCCGGCCAGCGCGGGCGCTCCCAGCAAGCGCCCTGCAGCAGGCAGTCTCTGTGCTGGGGTTCCAAAGCAATACTTCATCCTTTTAAACACACACTACATTTGCTTTGACAGGGCACAGCAGAAAATATTAAAACTATACGGGGGTTTTGGCAGCTACAAGGTACACTTTGCAGGCTACAACATTTGAAGCATTTTGAAGTGAGGTCCAAGCAGCTCCCAGACGGCATGTTCAGAACGCACAGCACGTGTAGCAATGGGGAATGCTCCCATCCCTCTTTGGACCCTCTTATTGGGGGAAAAACCACCAGAAATGGTCTCTAGATCTCCTCCAAGGCATAACACATCATCTGACAGCACATCAGGTTGAAACCCAGCGCTCAGAACACTGTTTTGCTTTGCACTTAAAGCATGTAGCAGCTTGAAGTATTTTACTTAAGTCTTTCATTTGCCTTCTAAATTACTCCATTTAAATCTACCTTAAACAGACCTGTAGTTAAAACTAAAATTTTTGTGGTTAACTGGCTGAATATGGCATCCCAGGAATCCCGGAGCCCGCTGCGTTGGGCAATTACCGGAGCTGGGAGCAGCGCGCCGCCAGGGACCAGCTTTGCCCAGCGCAATGAGACGGCCAGTCCGGGTCTACAAGTCATTAATTGTTGAGCACCAGCAACATCTTCATCATTAGTAACTCATTAGTGAGTACTGCAGTCGAGGATTTCTCTTTCAACTTTTGTCAGGTCTCACTGCCAGGATGGAGGAGAGAGAGGGAATTTAGAGATTAGCCTTAATATGCATAACACCGTGAGAAAGCCCACTGCCGTCACTACACATTTGGACTCGGAAACAAGCTTCCCATTCTCATCCCACTCCATATGGCTTAAACATGGATTTATCAAGAAATGATTTGTCTGATTAAACCAGATACCCACCCAGCTTTCTGCATTTACAGATTTTGTAACAAGAATAAAACAACAATCCATAGGTGTCACCACTCATTTGCAGGTTTTTAAAAGATCTATGCCCCTTTGCACAGGCTGGGTGAGAAATAACAGACGCCATCGGGTCAGTAAGAAAACCCAACGCCATCTTCTATTCCTTCCTCTCTGGAGTCGGCAGACGGGCAGCGCAGGCAGCTCCCGCGGGCTGGGGGCTCCCAGGTTCAGGTCCAGAGCCCACGCAGGGCACCTGATCTGTAGCTGAAGGCTCACGATATTTTACCTTTACGATTAGCAGCACCTTTAACTGATTGGGAAGCAACCGGAGGATTTTAATCTGCACGCATACAGGCACTTAGAATCCATAGGATGCTATTCAAGAGATGCTATCGCTCCTTAAATGAACAACCCCCAAGAGATCATATGCCCCAGAATTAAAAACTTCATAAAAGTGACGGGTAATGGGTCCTTTTTTTTCTTTCACTTTTTGAATATCAGATTCCAACTTTTAATAATGGCACACACACACACAAATATTACTGCATGCATGCCTTATTAGTTAGCATAATGAATACATGCTCATTTTTAAATTACCAAAACTCTCAGAAACCTTCCTGGACTAAATAGACAATTATTTCTTCTGAGAGGTACTAAGAGTCAACAAAAAAATGGTCCTCGGAAAGCGTATGAAAAAGATTAACACAAAACAAAGAAGGCTGTTTAAAATGGTGACATAAATAGCATTCCGGTTGTCAAGGAGCACACATTTTAAAATGAAATTATACTGCATCCTTCTGAATGAAGCTATTATTGGAAGCTAACAAGCTCTATTTAAGAGATAAGCATTTAACAGAGTCAAACGGTTGGGTTTTTTATTCAAATGAATAAAACTGAATATTCATTGGAATAATCTTTTCTGTAAAAGAAAAGACAAAGAAGAGGGACAAAACAAAGTAAGAGGCCAACAGATGCCCCCAAACGAGAGGCTCTGAGTCAAGCACGATCACTAAAGGAAGCTGAGACGTATTCAGGACCTTCAGGTGAAAACCCCTCCTTGAGCATCTGCTCTGAGAAAGGAGTCATTTCACTCTATTCATCTGCCGGTTAACGGGCACCGAGGCGATGTGCGAGGATCTCCCCGAGCCCTGGCGGCTGGGAGCAAGCCCGTGCCTGAGAGGCAGAGGCTTCGCTCTGCTCGTGGAAAGGGCAGGTGTCCGCACGTGTGCGGAGCTCCAGCTAATTCCCGGGACTGATCTGGGCAAAGGAAGGAGGCGGAGGGGGCTGGCCAGTGGAAAAGCTGCTTCGCAGTTACCATGTAAGAAGGGCCAGCAATTCAAGTGACCGAGTCCCCGCAGCTGGCGTGCGGCTGGCCCGTGGGCACGGGGCGGCGAGCGCTACCTCTGCTCGGGGTCTTTCATCCGGCACCCCCGGATGCCAAACGGTCTCAGGAGCTGCACCTCCCCGGGCAGCAGCTCTGCTCTTTGCTGAGTTCACCTACTCCCCCCCAGCCCGGCAGCCCTCCTGTGTCCCACAACGGGCCAGGCTTTTCCTTTGGGCCTGCAATTTCATAGAATTGGCTGACGATTTCTCACCCCATCACCCCCAAATCACCTTCCTTTTTACCTCCCCAAGTGCACACCGACATGGAGGCACTCAGGACATCCAGCAAACCATCCTGTTTGATCTCCACGACCGTGCTCACAGCTGCGTTGCAGCTTCCATTCACACTGCCCACGGAGATGCGGTGATGTCAAAGCCTCACTTCGGAGGGATGAGGATGAAGGCTGGGGATGCAGGCTCTTGAGGAGGGTGGCACTTCTGCCAAGGTCTCCTCCGGTCTGACCTCGCTGCCTCCCATGGCAGCAGGCTTCGGTGCGAGGACGGATCACTTCCAGCATCCCCCGCCACCATGGGGTCCCCTCCCGCGGCGCTGCCGGCCGAGCGGGCAGTCGGTCTGCTCCAGCCTGGTCCAGCTGTGGAACTGGTCCTGCCTACGGTAACACGTGGTGGGCACTGAACAGGAGTCTGCTTCTTCAGGTGACTGATTTTATTCACTGGGACTTTCTGCATCTGCTAATTAGAAGCTAAAATATTTGGGAGTCAATTAGCAGAGCATGTAGCTGCCTTCAGTCGAAGTAAAACAAGTTGAAGGTACGGAGTACCCCTGCAGACCAGATCCCTTTCAGGACGGCTGGCTGACAGAATGGTGCTTTTTTAACAATGACTCACAAAAGGGGATTTTTTTTTCACTGGGAAACAGATACAAGTGTGTTATTCACAGGGGAGAGAAAATCAGGCAAAATACATTTCCTAGTGCAAGGCAAGACAGTCTCAAGTATCCAAATAACCCTGAGTTCCCCTGGAAACGTTTCCAAAGAGCCTGCAGATGCCAGCCCAGACACTTGACATCCGACGGCACAGGACGCATCCTCCGACACACGTTCATCACACCGAAACGCCTCCTTTGATCCAGAGCCTTGTTCAGCCAAGAGAGCTGCCCAGGCCTGTGGGTGGATGGCTCCGTGCAGCAAAGCAGAGCTCAGATGCAGCACTTTCTGCCACGGTATTCCAGAAATGAGAGAAACATTGTTCAGAGACTGAAACCATAAAAAGATTAGAATAATTTTAAAAAAATCAGTAGAAGCCATAAATAATATTAAGAACCCATACTGAAGATACCAAATGCCAGTACTCCTGTGTTCCGCATTTTGGTTTTTTTACACTCAAACTAACTATATTTCATACCTTTGTCGTCACTTGAGAGGTTTTATGTCAACCTCAGTAAAATATAGCTGAGATGACGACACCATTGCCATGAAATATATCTACTTTCTCTTGCTAGTTGGCAGCAACTTTTCCGCAGCCTGAGTTTTAGCTGTGTGTACAGTGATAAATATTGCAGCTGCATTTGCACACACAGAGGACGTTACTCGTCAGTAGAATTACACGAAAGCAGCTTACCGGGTTAAAGGTCTCGCTCTTTCAAGCCCATGCACGCATTAAAACAAGGAAAACAAAGTGATTGCATTTCATACCAGAGAGGTTAAACCTAGGTTAATGCTGGGGTGAGCCCCTGAAGGGCTCTGACGGGAAACGGACCCCTGCCACAGCAGCCAGGGCAGGGCCACGGGTGCCAGCACCTCCATCATCAGCTCACAGCCCGGCGCTTGGGCCAAAACCGCCTTCACCGGCGGCACGCACACCACTGCCCATCGCTGCTCTGTGAAGAGGTTCCTCAGCCACCAGAAAGATGCTCTGGTGGATGACGGCTCTGGAAGAAGAGCTGGAGGAGCCTGTTTCAACTCCCAGGCTGTCTCAGGGTCACCCGATGACGCGGAGCAAGTCACTTCATCCCATCTGCATCTGCAGTGCCCCTCTTCGCCCGGGCTGGGTCCGTCCTGCCTGGTCAGACCGCAGGGTCTTTGCAGCTGGGACTGCCTCTTGCTGCGTTTACAGCACGCCGAGGCACCAGAGAGCTCCTGAAAGGGTTCTGGGAGGTAAGGGATCACCAAGGCTCTTTTGTGCCCGCACAATAATCCCGTAGACGAAGGGCAGGAGACAAGAGCAGGGAGAGGAGAAAGGAAGAGATTCACATGGTCTGCACTAGATCAACAAGCAATGCAGGCTCTGCTTAAATCTCGCTCCTGCTGCTAGGCACAAACAACC